>NW_024374812.1:1903378-1914152 GCF_014805655.1 Passer montanus | reverse complement strand
ACGTCAACAGAGGAGGGAGAAAAACGTGCGGCGGGGGGGGGGGGGGGGGGGAAGAAAATAAGAGAGGAAAAAAAAGAAGGGGCATACAGGAAGAAGAAGAAAAAAGATTTCCACATGTGGTTGAATTGAAATGATGTATAGAAGTGTGGGTTTGGGTGTAGCCACTTCCCCCCCACTTGCCCAAAAAAAAAAAGAAAAAAAAAGAAAAGAAAAAAAAAGAAAAGAAAAAAAAAGTAGGGAAGAGAGAGTTCCATACACATCTGGAAGACCCCAGGCATCAATGGAACTGCAAGTCCCCAGAAACCAGCAAGGGGCCAAAGGCAGACTTGCCTTCCCCTTCTGGACATTTAAAATTTAGGGCTGTAACACGGAGTCATGTTGTGACAAAGGGATCCACAGAAGGATCCACAGTCCCTGAGTGAAATATCCCAGGGAGACAAGATGACATTGCAGCTTTGCACATTATGGGTTACTCTGCTTTGATAAAGGCTGGGACGTGCTCACACTGAAAGTAAGCAGGAAATTCAACAAAACCTTTGTATTCAGGAGGTGCTCACAAAGGCGTGTGGGCAATTTAAATAAATGTCCTGCCTTGATTTCTGTGCAGGAAAAAAAATCCTGTTAAGTATGGAGGAGCCATGAGGTATGGGCTGAAAACACTCTAAAAAGACCTTCTGAGTAGCACATAAGCAGCAGGAATGAAATATGTGATACATGTTTAAAACTCATTCCACAAGCTGCTTTTCATCTCTCATTGATATATGTGTCCGTTGACAGAGAAATTCCTGATCCCAGGGGAGTGTGCTAAGAAAAGCTGTATTCCTTGGTCTCAGTACTGAGGCGTAATTTTATTTCAGGAAAAAAGATTAGGGTAGCAAGTGTGGATAGCTGAGGGAGAATCCATGATCTGCTGCAGCAGTGAGTACATCAAAAAGCAATATAAAAGCTATGTGAAGAGTAGAATAAAATAGTGTTACAGCTACCCCAATGCCTGCAACACTTCATTTAGTGCCTGTTGCTCTGTTGCAAAGATGAATTTGTAGAATGGATAGGGCTTGGAGGGGAAAAAATGCTTGTGGACTTAAGCAAAATGTAAAATATCATCAAAAATAAATGGAAGCTGACCCATGAGTCTTTGACTAAGGATGGGACCCAGCGGCCACTGGAAAAGATCAGGTCACCAGTGAGGAGAAGGAAAAGAGATGAGAAAAACTGAGAGTTCATACTCAAGAGCTAAACAAGCTGTTCTGATTTGTCTGCTGGCACAGTACAAAACACCCTGGATATCAGAAATCCAGTGTTTGCTCCAAAATAACAAGAAATATTCTGGTCTTTCATCACTACTCAGCTGTTTCAAGCCAAACACCAACCTGAGTATAAATTTCTGGAGACAGAAACATTGTCATTAATCCTCTCCAGTGCCAATTTTGTCCATTTTACATGAATCAAATCAGTACTGAGAGTGCTATAAGGTCAGTGAAAACTGCAGCCAGCCAGTCAGTGCCTGTGCAGCTGCTTCTGCTCGCCAGCCCAGCCCAGCCTCAGAACATGTTCGTGTGGCCCATGGAAGCTGATGTTCAATTATCACATCCCAGGCATGGCAGAAGATGTGAGGAGTCTTCATCTCCAGCTTAATCATTTCAGTTTAAACTAAGCAAAGGACTGTCTTCCAGATCAAAGCAAGGCAATCTCGAGTCTGCTGGATGTGGTAACTGGAAAGGGACGTGAGCTCGTCTCTCATCACTGAACTTCCACCACTCTGCTGGAGGAGGCAAGATGTAAATCGGTCTGTGGAAGAGGCTGACTTGCAGAATGTAAATGTGGTGTTGATGCTTGAAGATTTTTACCTCCTCAGGGAGGAGGGGTGTGCGTTTTTATCTTTCAGCTTGTGGGTGTGGAACTGAAAACTAATCAGATTATGCTACACGTGGCCTTGCCAGATGCTGACACTCAGGGACTCCCTTTCTTTGTACTGTGTACACCACCCACCAGCTTTTTTGTGTGGTTTTTTTTTTCCTGGTACCCAGGAGACCTGGTTGCCAGATTTTCTGCAGATGCTTTTATCAGTCTCCACTGGGCTAGCTATTTTCAGTCATCACCCAGTTCTATCTTTTTCTGCTTTTGCCTTAACAAGAAGTATTGTGGGAGTCAGGTGCCTCCATAAAAAAGCCAAGGGATGGCAGAAAGGTCATGGCAGTAAGAGCCTGGGCTTTCACCTGCTGGAGACAAATTTTCTGGGATATCCCAAGCAGAATGGAGGGTGATGACCCACTGTGAAATGCCACCATGGCTACTGTTGGCTCTATGTCACGAATGTGCTCAGCACCAGATAGAGAAATTTGGAGTCATTCCATGGAGTGACTACAGCTGGAAAAGGTAGACAAAAATTCTTTGAACTCAAGGGCTAGTAACCAAGGATTTCTACAGCTCTGGGTTCAGTGAAGCAACAGGAAAAGGGACTTTTCTTCAGGTTAAGGGGTGGCAGAAAGCAGAAGAATCACCCGGTTCATGACCTGTGAATTGTCGTCTGTGCCACTCTGTCTCTTGACTCCAAGAGAAACACAACAGAGATCAAAAACCCAAGTTTTGATTATTCCCACTGTTCTGGGCTAGTAACCAAGGATTTCTACAGCTCTGGGTTCAGTGAAGCAACAGGAAAAGGGACTTTTCTTCAGGTTAAGGGGTGGCAGAAAGCAGAAGAATCACCCGGTTCATGACCTGTGAATTGTCGTCTGTGCAACAGAGATCAAAACCCCAAGTTTTGATTATTCCCACTGTTCCCCAAAGGTGAAATGCTTTAAAAAGGTAAAGAGTAGGCACCTTTTTTCCTACTAATCCTACATGTTTTTGAGACAAGGCCTCTGATTTTTTCTCTTTTAACCCTGGAACACCAGCATAATTCCAGTGTATTTTGTAGTGTCTAATCTTCTGCATACACATCGTAGAAGACAATTTCACACTACAAAAAAGACAAGCTACCTGTCCTCTGAATTTAATTACAAATTCTCCTTAAATTGTCTCTGCAGGTCTACCTGTATTTCATCCTGTTTGGTTTTGTGGAACAGGGGTAACTGGAAGGTACTGATATGGGCTTGATTGAATTCAGCTACAGGCTGATAAAGTTGAAGTCAAGGGACTCACATTTATGCCACAGCAAAGGAGTTGAGACCTGAGCCTAATGCTTCCTAATAGTTGTTGTGCAGGGACTGAATAATGTTGAGCATTCACCATGAAGCAAAAATATTCACTGTTCTGTTACAAATTTCAGACAATATTTTATTGCAGCAAGGTGTCACTCCAAAGCAGTGTTAATATATGCACTGGAGGTAAAAATAAGGGAGCCATAAACCAGAAGCCCAAAAGATTCACATTAGCTCTTTGCAAGGAAAAATCCTCTGAAGAAAGTTGTGAGGATCCCTCTTGTGTCTCTTGTCTTGTGACAAATTGTCATTGGGCTGGTTTCTCCCCACCCAATCCTAGTGAATGCACCCAATCCAAAGTTTATGGAAAAAACCCCAAAACACAAGAGCCAAATAATTTTTGCCCAGGAAAGGAGAAAGCTTGGAACCCTTCCAGTCTCTCAGGTAAAGACACAATTATGAGAAGAAAAATATAATCCACCCAAGAGACATAATTACATAATTAGGCCATAGGCTGTGCATAGGAAAGGTTCTTATAGTTCATAAAACAAGGAGCTACATAGGTACAGTAACTGTAGTTAATTCACTCAATGAAGAAAAAAAAAGTTTGTTTTTTAAATAGCTAAGGGCACCAGTTTGCATTAGACTGGGAGTTTAGTCTTCTGACTGTACACAGAGCCCTGTTCGTGCCAACAGGAGTCACTCAGGCGCAGGCAGAAAACAAGCCCCTGTCTCTTTTTGTTCTTAAAAAGGGCATATTTTTACCCAAAGCACTAAGGCCTGTACCTGAAACTACTGCAGACAAAAGGAAATAATAAAGACAGATGAATGCTCACTGTGGAGGGGCTCAGTTCCTGTGAAACAGATCTAATGTGTATCCATTTGCCAAAATCCTAATGAGCCCCTCCTCCCTGACCCCTGCTCTGCAGACTACTGGTGTGGGTCCATAAGGGCCAGATCCAGATCCTGGGGGAACCAGGGACATTTCCATCTTCCCAGAGCTGTGGCTCCTACCCTGGGTGAGCAGAGGCAGAGGGAGGTTGGAACCTCAGCATTGAGGATAAACCTGTGGAGCATCTCTGGTGTCAATGGTCATCTCCGCACTGATTTGCTGGGAGCAAAGGAAATGTCCTCTCAGCTCATCCCACCAAGACAAAAAGGGTGGGTTGGAGGGAGGAAGAGGCAGAAGGGTGAGAAGAAATGACCCATGGGAGTGTAACCTGTGTCCCTTTGTACGCATGGGTGTGGGAATGACTCTGAAGCTTTTGAGGATGCAAAGTGCATTCTAAACTTCAGCTGGGGGTTGTGAAGAGCATGGACCCAGCTGAAAGGTAGACCCAGAGGCTGGGGGTTTTCAGTGAACTGCAACAGCTGCAAAGGAGCCTCCTGCTCACAGAATTTCTCTATACAGAGAGGTGAAAAATGCCTCCTTGGAGCAGGGCTCCAGGCTGCTTGTCTGGCAGCTGAGGGACTGATGGGGGCAGGTGGCAGGGGCTGAGCTGGTCAGGCACTGCAAAGGGAAGGGTGTGTTAAAGCAGCAAAATGGGAAGATTTAAAAAATGAAACAAAAACGGTGCTTTGAGAAAAAGGACAGGCTGAGCAGGAAAGGGCTTGAGTGGGCTCGGTTTTGCACCAGTTCTGTCCTACCATCCAACCCATCCAGGACTCATGCAGCCCTCTGGTCTGACTCTTTACTCAAGGTGGATGAACTAGGTCTGCCCTTGCTACAGTACTGGGGCTGTTCCTTTCTCTTTTTTTTTTTTTTAAACTTTCTAATTCTGATTTGGATCTTGAAGCTTGTTCAAATTTAAGCAACACACCATAGGATCATGAGCCCAAACAGGCCAGGTCAGAGAAGGAGCAGGTGAAGACCCCCTTGCTCCACAATGCCCTGCCTTCACCTTTATGCATCCTTGAAGAACATAAAGGAATCTGTGTTCACGTGAGCCAGGAAACCAGCTAAACATTGCTGGTATGGCCACTTGTAGACATTAAAGACAACTCATATAAACAGAGACTGTCACGCAAGTCTCGGTCCCTGCCTCAGCTCCCTTTGCATGCTGGTATCTGTTACACACTCCCCCTCCTCCTCCCCCTTTTTCATCAGAAGCAGGGATGAGGGAAAACAAGGGCAGTCTCAAAAAGCTCAAGAGCTCCTCATTCTGATTTATCATCTTCATGAACCCAGCAAAATCTTTGAGGAGTAAAGTTTCCCCCCACCCCCTGCCAAGAAGGTAGCTATCCTGCAAATACCTCACCAATTTCTGCTGCTTGTTTGCTGCAGTACCAGGCAGTAAAGATCATAGTGAAGAAGGGGGTAAAGGAGGGGGAGAGAAAAAAAAATCTCCTTCAACTGGCTTCCCTCCAGCTGGCAGGAGGGGATGGTTTTCTTAACGCTTGTGAAACCTGATTACTTTAAAAGAATAAGAGGGGGGGGGGGGGGGAAATGATGTAAACACAGCCATTAAACCAGACTTAAGGCGCTTAGTTTAAATCTAGTGTAGAGCTCTCAGATGCTGCACTGCTCTCTAGACATCAATAGGTGCATTTTCATTTCTGGTTTTGTTTTACACCCCCAAAACCAGGAGCGCACTACACACTGAACGCTGCGGTTACAGTGGGAATTCAGGCATGGAAGACACAACAGTTAAGCAATAATGGATGGATGTGTGTGTGTTTGCTATCTTTCAACAGATTGTTTTGCTGTGTTAGAAAACTACTGTGTTTATATCCATGCAGCAGGTTTCAAGCAGACAGTTTAAACTTGAGTAAAGCGGGATATTTCTAAAATAACCTTGCTAATACAATTCAGATGGCTAAAGAAACCTGAAAATGTGGTTAAAAAGAAAAAGAGATGCCATTTCAATCTATGCTGGTGGGTAACATGATCTAAACTCTGAAAGAAAACAGTCTTTACAAGTTCAGCTTGAAGGATTATCTTGTGTATCAGCACCCTCTGTGGCAGAGTAGCATTTATCCACGTATCCACCCATGTTAATGCTGTTGCACAATTTACTACAGCCGTGATAGACAGATAATTGCTTTATCCACCCAAGTGTAATAAACGGAGTCTGCTATGTTAATCCTTGTGTTCTTATTGTCGGCAAATGCCAAGTAAGGCAGAGACGTACACTGAAAACTCTGTCCTCTCCTTCCAAAACTACTGGAGTTTACTCACCCTCAGACCTGCTAAAGTGTTCTTACTGCATTCCACTCCCCTGCTTGCAGCGCCAAGTATTTTGAGTAGTATCAAGTTATTGTTATATAAAGGGCACCTACACTCAGGCTATATGGAGGCAGAAGCCAGGATGTCGCAGCCTTTAGGAAAAAAAAAACAAAACAACCACCCAACCAGCCACCCTCAAACATCTTTTCCTACTCAGTAAGTAAAACAGGCCAAGTATTTTCTGTTCCTGGGCATAGCACAGAAAGTAATTACCTGTCCTTCTAAAACTGGACATCTATTCAGTTTGTGTGGAGTCTGTCTGACTGCTGAAAAATGTCATTTAGCTGCTGGCCGATCGGTGTTTCCACAAAAATCTATAAAGATTTTTTATTCTGAATGTCAAAAACAGGCGTATCCTTTAAAAGGTTTACAGATTCCTGGCGGCTCCATGAGCTTAGGTTTGTGGCATCAAATTTGTAATGACAGTTTGATGGATGCCTCCCTTTCTTCCTCCTGAAAGGTATAAGGAATTGGTGGTTTCCCAATAAAAATTACGCTCAACACTATTCTTTGCTCTTATTTTTACTCTCAAATATGTACTGGTGCTGCTGGCAGCAAGTGGGTTCATGGGGCAGCTTTCATGCTACATGAGGCATTCAACTTTCTGTGTACTCAGAGCTCTTGCACAAGCACCTACATGATGTGCAAGTTCTGAGGAACGACAGCCTTAAGCAGCACATAAACACTGCAGCTGGGCTTAAGGGAAGAAACATTGGCCTGAAGATGTTGCCAACAATCCTGCAGGTGAGTTGCAGTTTTTAACCCTTGCTATGCTTCACCTCTCCCTGCCAATGCCAGCAGGGGCATTTCTGGCTCAGTGGAGGCTGAGATGGATTAACTTCTGCTTTCAGGTCTTCGAGAGAAAGAAAAAGGGTAGGCTTAGATTAGATATTAAGAAGAAATTCTTTAATGTGGGGGTGGTGAGATGCTAGAAAAGGTTGCACAGAGAAGCTGTGGCTGCCCCAACCCTGGAAGCGTTCAAAACCAAGTTGGATGGGGCTTGGAGCAATCTGGTCTAGTGGAATGTGTCCCTGCCCACAGAGACAGAAGCTGTTGGAATGAGATTCTGAAAGGTTTTTAAGGTCCTGTTGAACCAGAACCATTCTATGATTTTATGACATAAAAGATAAAACACAGCCATAGAGGATGAATGAGTGAGGGTTAGGTGTGAGAAAGTTGCCCACTGACTATCACTGCTGATATTGAAATGGAAGGTGTTTTATGCATCTTCAGCCAATTAATAGCTGATACTTCCTTTAATAACTTGGATGATGCAGTAGAAAGCACAATTAGAAAATCTTTAGATGACTTCCAGTAAGGTGGAGTCTTCAGACTTGGAAAAATAGATCAGAATTCAGAATGAACTTAGCAAGGAAGAGAAATTGTGTTTGACATGTCATTAGTAAGATGACATGCAGTAAAAGTTAAGTGCTTTGTGTTACACTTTGGAACAAGAAGCCAAATGCACCACAATGACAAACCTATTAACCAGCAGCCCTGCAGAAGAGATCTGGGGATAGCAGGGAGTTGCAAGTTGAATATGAGTCAATAATGCCATTCTGTTTCTTTCTTTATTTTTTTTTTTAAATGAAGTAAATGCATTTCTGGGAAAGATTAATGGTCATGTTGCGTACAAGACATAGAAGGTATCTATTACAGGCTGCTCAGAAGTGGTGAGACATCAGCTGGACTGCTTTATCCAGTATGGGACACCACCCTCTAAGAAAGATGCAGACAGATGAGAGAGAATCCAGAGAAGAGCAACAGGAGCGATAACAGATTCAGAAAGCATGAGCAACATGGAAAAGTTGAAGGAAATACATTTGTTTAGTCTAGAAAAGAGACTAGCAGGAAAGGACATGATAAGAGTAAAATGTTTTCTACAGAAAATGGTAATCGATTGATCTCTGTCAGCTGAGAACAGCACAAGAAAAAGCTGCCTTCAGCTGAGGTATAGGAGATTTAAGAGATTAATGTACAGTATTAGCAAATTCCTTTTTAAGTATAAAGGGAAAAAAACACCACAAACTCCAGACTTGGTAAGTAAGTGGAAGGCTCAGTACTGGAGGATTTAAAAATTTGGACAGGAGTCAGTGATGATCTAAGTATATCTAATACTTCCTCTGAGGAAAAATGGACTAGGCCGCCTGAGGTTTCTTTTTAGCCCTACTGTTCTGGGGCTGAGTGATTGTCTGTGCTTGGTGAAGTCACGTACACAACACTTGGAACATGAGTCCATGCAGTCAGCAGCTCCTGCTAACTGAGGGCCTGATGCTGCAAAGAGCTCAGGACCTCGAGCTGCCATGAAAGGGCAGAGCAAAATGCAGGCAATGTCTGCTCAGCTATTCCTGACTACAGAGAACCTGTGGGGGTTTGGAAATGCTGGTCTGGTCTTAAACCCTCTGTTCCAGGGTTTCCTAGAGCTCTAACTTCACAATAATTGTAATTTCTTTGCCTCACAGTGGATATTACAAGATTGACCTCACCATTAATTTAGAAAGCAGGACTCTGAGTGTCCAGTAGTTTTTGAGGAACACACAACAACTGAAACTAGAATTTCGCTCCCAATTCCTGAGAGTATTCCTGCAACTCCTAGGGAAGGTCCAGATCCTATTTCATTATTGGTTTTGGTTTTTGCTTTTTTATCTGTGTGTCTGCTGGTTACTCAAAGAGAGATGGTCCCACAAAGAGCAGCCCTGGCCATTCTCTTGTTAAAACTTCTCTCCATGCCAGTGTGAAGAACAAGAGACACCAAAATGACAAATTTCTTGGGGAAAAATCCCAAACACTAAACCAGAAGCAAAGGTTTTGGACAAGCTATGTCTTCTATGAGAGTGTAGAGAACTCCTCAATGCAGTGGACTATAAAATCCTGGGATTTTCCAACAAGACAGCCTCATTATTTACATTATTTCTTCCTGAAAGTGCTTAATTCATAATTAGCTCTGTTAGGGTTTTGGAGTGGTTTTTTTGGTGGAAAGGAAAGAAAAGCTCCTTTCTGCTGTGAGTTACAAACGTAACTCTCAACCTTGCTACTGAAACTACATCCTTGCATACATCGATCTCGCACCAACCCCCTGAGCCCTAGGAACAGCTGCATCACCCCAGACCAGCTGTTTATTAGCACCATGCCCAAAAACCATGAGATGCATGTTTCAGGCCAAAGTTAAGCCTGTTCTTATGGGCTCTGCAGGTTGTTAATTCAGTGCCTCAGCCAGGTGTTCAACCTGCTCAGGGCTGATGCCTCCTACAAAAGCCGCAGGGGGGGCGGAGGGGAGGGATTGGAGTGACACAACCGCATTTGGCCACCAGGAATGTGAGATTTTTGTGAAGGGCTCTGGCAGGGGGCTGACCCTTCTGCCGACAGTTGTTAAAGTTTGTTTAGTGACGGGGAGCCTCCCATGAACTTAAAAACAATAGGAAAACAGAGTCGCGGGGAATAAATCTCGCCCCCTGCGCCGGCTGCCTGCGCGTTTGGCTGGCAGAAGGTAACAAATCCCCGGGAATGCGGGCGGGGGGATGCGCCCGTCAGGCGCAGCTGGAGCGTGGCCAACACAAGCAGCGGGTGATGCCATTCACAGAGCGGAGAACGGCGAGGATGAGCACCGGGAAAAGCTGGGAAAGGCTGCGGGTACTGCAGGAACGATGTGCCCTCCGGCTGCTCCCGCAGGGAGCTCCTCAGGAGCTCATCCCAAAGAAACCCCAAATACCTCTTCTACCGCTTCCTGCCATATCAGATTGAGTAGAAAGTGGGGGTCTCCTCAAAGCATGTCAAAGGAGATCAGTCCAAGAAGGATCTGGGGTTTCTTTATGAATTCACGAATCTCCCTTGCCCACACACCAGGAGAACTCAAAGGGTTTTAACTTTTGGTCACCAGACAGGACACAGAACATGAGACAAGGAAACCACTGACTTGTCACCAGGCCCCTGACCTGCACAATCCTCAACTGGATTTTTTAAAGTAGATTATAGTTCATAGGTTGTACTTTTACCCTGCTGTAACTGCTTCATTTTTTTCACTGATAAACAGGATTCTGCTTAGGCATGACTGGAAAGGGACTTTAGAGGAGACCCTGGACTGATAGGACATGGGGAGATGGTTTTAAACTGAAAAAGAAGAGAGTTAAATTATATTTTAGGGAGAAATTCTTTCCTGTGAGGGTAGTGAGGCCCTGGCCCAGAGAAGCTGTGCCTGCCCATCCCTGAAGTGTCCAAGGCCATGTTAGACAGGACTTGGAGCAACCTGGTCTGGTGGAAGCTGCCCCTACCCTTGGAAGGGGCTTGGAATGAGATGATCTTTAAGTTCTCTTCCAGCCCAAACCGTTCTGTGACTCTGTGATGCTGTGGGTGCAATCCACTGAAAAAAAACAAAAAAAAAAAAAAAAAGAAAAAACAAAAAAAAAAAAGC
>NW_024374812.1:1865139-1903335 GCF_014805655.1 Passer montanus | reverse complement strand
GCTCTGTGATGCTGTGGGGGCAATCCCCTGAAAAAAAAAAAAAAAAAAAAAAAAAAGGAAAATCCAAGAAACACAAGCTGTAAATGCCTAGTTATAAAAAAAACTAGTTGTCCAAATGGGCAGCTGTAGCTGTGTAGTTGATGGCTTTCAAAGATGTACACAAGCACATACATACAGCTCTGTGTGTGTGTATATATATATATATATATATATATATATATATATATGCCTGCTTCCAGCTTGGAAAGATGTTAGAACATATTGGATCATCATCGGCAGGTGTTTTGAATAATTTCTATTTTATTAATATTTTGGTGCGTCATTCAGTTTGGACACCCACTACAGAGCACCAGTGGAAACCATCCCTGCAATGCAAGAGTGGCAAGGATATTTTATTCTGCTCTACTAAATCAGGCAGAAATAACACTGAAGTACTTAAATTCTGGAAATACTCATTATCCCCGTGCTATTAATATCACCTCAATTGCTCGTTCTATTTAAAGCAAGTTTCTTTCTTTGGGTTTTATTGTGCGGGTGGCAAATCCTTATTTAATTCAGAGGATAAAAATGTATGACCCTACAATTGGAAAAATAGGATTGTCTGGGGCCCAAGCCATCTGCCAGAGCCATGAACAGAGGCTTTGCCACCATCTTCAGTGGGAGACAGCCTGGCCTTAAAGACTTTACAGCTTGTACAGATTCAAATTTTAGTATTTGCTTTGATTTTAATGTCATATGACTCATTTTACGGAATAATACAGCTGCTTCTACTGTAATGGTTACAGTTCTGTCTCTGCAGGACCAAAACTTGATCCCTCAGTTATGGAATTTAGGTATGAGCTCTCTAGTCTACCTTTTAGCCTCACTGTTTGCTTTTTTTACACAAAGAAAAAAAGGCACACTCCAGCCATTGGCTCCATGGATTAGAGGACAACACTTACATAGGAGAGTTTCCTTCTTCTCTAAGTACAACCCTGGTTTAATTCCATCAAAGAATGACGGAAAATAGAACGCAAAGTGTTCTTCCCTTTTTGTCCAAGAAAAGTAAAATGAGCAACCCTGGTGATGTTGAAGAAATTGGATATCTTCTACTGGTGCCTTGCCTTGGTTTTTTTAATAAGCAAAATTCATCTGTCTTAACCAATTTAAATGAAGTAAAAAGGCAACAACAGAGAAGAGGGATGGAAAACTTTTTCCAGCTTCAACACAAACTCTGAGGAAGTCAAAACTTAAAAAAAGAAAGTGATTTTTTCACTAAAAGTCTGCAGAGAGCTCAGCACTATGAAAAAGGAAGAAATCTGGTTTTTAACTCTTCTCCAGGTAGGATGGATCATTCCTTGTTCTTTCACTCCAGTTTCCCACAAGGTCCATGGGATTATTCTCCTTTTAGCACCACAAGGGAGTTTGGTTGGCAGTGTCTCTACCCTTGACCAGTTTTGAAATCAAAATAAGTTATTCCTTCCTTGACAAAAGATTCCATGTGCTAACAATCCCCTTTCATCCAAGGACCAACATTAGACTAGGAATTAACCCAGTTTCTAATGCCTGATGGATTTAGATGGCCAAACTACTGCTAAGGGTATTTGTTGTCAAGTCTAACCCCCAGTAACAGGCAGCTTTTCTGACATGATACTGGATTAAAATTATATGTCTCGTAATATACACTCCCTTCTCCATGATGCTGATATTTCACGGCATCATTTAGACAGGACATCCATCCCTACCCTCACTCTCTCATCAGGTGTGGGGGTAATTTTCTTCCAGCACATCACTTGGACATTAGACTGAAAAGTGGTTTATCCTGTTTTGCTTTTCTGTGATAAAATTTCTTGACATGCATTTGAGAATGGCTGGTATTAGTGCTTGTTAACATTTTCATTATATTTCTTGCTTTCTTGTTGATTGGGGTATAAATCCTCACCAAAATAAATGGATGCACACCATTGCTGGTGAATTTAAAGTGAAGATCACAGCTTGTTAATTTGACAGTTAAGACAACTAAACTGCTACCAAAGTCTGAGATTTTCACACCTTGGCATTTACAGACTCACAGAATCAACTCAGTTGGAAAAGATCTTTGAGATCATCGAGTCCAAACTATGACCTAGCACCACTTTGTCAACCAGACCAGGACACTAAGAGCCACATTCAGTCTATCCTTAAACACCTCGAGTGACGATGACTCCATCACCACCCTGGGCATCCCATTCCAATGCCCTATCACCTTTTCTGTGAAGAACTTCTTCTTAATGTTCAGTCTAACCCCCCCTCTGGCACAACTTAAGACCGTGTCCTCTTGTCCTGTCTCTGGTTGCCTGGGTGAAAAGACTGACCCCCAGCTGGCTGCACCCTACTGTCAGGGGGTTGTAGAGAACAAAAAGGTCCCCCCTGAGCCTCCTTCTCTCCAGGCTGAGCCCCTTTCCCAGCTCCCTCAGCCCTCCTCACAAGACTTGTGCTCCAAGGCGCACTGTAATTAAAATCTGCCCTTTGCATTTCCCTTTGCGTGTGCACTAAGTGGCCTCCTTTAAATCCGGGTAACATCCTTTCCATTGGTTGTGGTCTCTCAAAGTCCTGTTGCCTATTCCAAATTTCAGCATAACTCATTCTGGCGGCGTTTCTCAGTTAAGCAGGTTTGCTGTGTACACATGACTGTACATTCCTTCCATGGCTCTAAGTTTGTTCTGAGGCAGCCCCAATGCTTGCTACTTCACTACACTGAAAGCAAGAGCACATGTGTGTGTGTATGCAAACAAACACACCAGCACCCTCACACGTGCTAAAAATGACACTTTTGTGTCTGCTCACAAGGAAAAAGGAGGATTAATTATGCACAAACATAACAACTTTCTCCAGCTCTGCCTAGAGATGTGAAAGAGAAGTGGCCCTGTACTCACGTCTCTTCTGAGAATTCTGCCATATGGTTTTAACAGAGGTTTATTTCCTGCAGCAAGAGAGGGCTGCAGATTCTCAATCCAAGCAAAATAATTATGCAGACAATTTCACTCCATTACTTGCAGTGGAACCCAAGCTGTGTGGTCCTCACATGCTTGCTGACACCTTTAAAGAGACATTAAACCATTTTTACATAAAATTCCCTTAATGGGTGGGATGTAGGATGAATTTCCTGGAAGATTAGCACCTGTCGTGTTGCATAAGGCTTGCATCTGACTGCTGCATGAATTCCTTTGGTTGGTAGACAGCAAAAATGTGATTGAGGCCTCCAGAACACAGCAAAAAAATCAACCAAATCTCTACGGAGGGAAATTTCTCCCCTTGCTGAGGTTTCCTGCACAATTTTTTTACCTCCCACATTTGACCCTGAAATAGCACAGGACATAAGTACAATTGGGTGCCTCACACTAAGTACAAGGAAATGGAAATATGGCTTTACATTTCAGTGTTAGGTTGTGCTGCAAGCACAATGCAGAGAGTTTTCTGAGAATGTTTTTTTCAGAGCCACCCTGGGATGCAGATCTTTTCCCTCAGCTAGTGAGATCGCAGTATAAAACTTCCAATCTTTCAGTCAACAGTAGGTAAAGAATCCAGGGAAAATGAAACTGCTTTGACTAGAAACAATAAAATGTGTATTAAAACACCACCTATCCAATTCTGAATGTAAACCACAGGAATACTGTAAAAACAGGGATGTTAACCAAGACACATAGCGATTAAAGAACATTTTAAAGCAAGAACGGAGACCACCCTTAAAGCATGGAAATATCCCTTTTGGACTAAAATGCAATCTGTTGTTTTTTGGGTGGTGTTTTGTTTTTTTTTTCTTTTGGGCAACTGTGCCTGATTTTAGTTACAGTAGCTCGTTTATGGAATTAGCAAACATACTACATTTCAGACAAGCAAATCCAATTAAATCAGAAGAAAGCACACACATACTTTACTGTGCCAATCCGTCTATGGTGTCAGAAAGACACAATTCCAGGCAGCAAGGGGGGTGAGGGAAGGGGAACAAGTTTTTCACTGCATTGCAGGATTTTTCATAGTGTAAAATGCTGATTACTTCAGATCAAAAAAGGTAAATGCAAAGAAATAATCAACCAGGACAATGAGAACAGAGCAGAAATCAGGTAAATATCAGCAGCAAACCACAGGGCATGACTGAATGGTGCAGGAGGTTGTTTTCTTGATGGTTTGTAAATCTTGCTACTGCTGGAGGCCACTGCACGAGCACCTTCCTGTGCCGGGCACGGGAGCTCTGCAACGGTTAATGGCACACGCTGCATGTGTGTGGCCTGAGCAGCGAGGAAACCCAGCAGGAAACATGGTTCTAATCTTTTTCTAGTGGCAATTTCAACATTATGCTACAGATAAATTATGGTAATGTAAATAGTAAAATCCATTTCTCAGTTCTTCGGCTCGGCGCCTGCAACTGCCTCAGGTTTCTGCAGGCAGGACGGGCAGAGGACGCTCTGCTGTGGGGCAGAGGTTTTGTCTCAGCTCTTGACAGTGCCATATGTAGGGCAGGCTCCTCTCTGCTTTCTCTGCCGTGTTTTATCCCTTTGTGTTGTAAGCTCTGGGGAACGTGGTAATGAAAAATCCCTTCCTAGCCATGGAGTCACGGAATCACAGGATGTTTTGAGTTGGAAGGGACCTTAAAAATCACCCAGTTCCAACCCCCCCGCCATGAGTGGGACACCTTCCACTAGAGCAGGTTACTCCAAGCCTCATCCAGCCTGATCTTGAACACTTCCAGGGATGGGGCAGCCACAGGTTCTCTGGGCCATCTGTGTCAGTGCCTCACTACCTTCTGAGTAAAGAATTTCTTCCTAACATGCAATCTACATGTCCTCTCTTTCACTTTAAAACTGCTCTCCCTTATTACTCGGTGCTTGTGTAAAATAGTCCCTCTCCCTCTTTTTTACAGCCCCTCTTTAAATGCTAGGTTGCAGTGAAGTCTCCTGGAGCCTTCTCTTCTCCAGGATGAACAACCCATCCTGTCCTCACAGCAGACATGTTCCAACCCTCTGAGTGCCCTTAACATGTCCATGCCCTTCTCATGATGTGCATCCCAGAGCTGGATGCAGTATCCCAGGTGGTGTCTCACAAGAGAAGAGTAGAGAAGAATCCTCTCCCTCACCTGCTGCCCACTCCTGCCCAGGACAGAGTTGGATTTCTGGGTGTGAGTGCACACTGTTGCCTTGTGTCCTCCAGAGTCACACACCTTACTACAAAGCTATTGCAGCTCTGATAAAATTACAGAAGTGTACTGACCAGTATCAAATGGCCCTTACTAATACAACCAAATAAGGTTGGTTTGTTAAGCTCACAGACTTTCTAGGTCCCACATCTGAGCAAAATGCTCTGACTGAGCCTCTCAACACTGCGAAGAACCACTGAAGATGTCAGCGACGGCGTAGTCTTTCTGTGGCACACTAAAAAAAGCTACAAACATATTTTGATCCAAGCTGGATTTAACAGTGCTGTCTCTCTCCCCCAAATCCTCTGTTTTCAAAACAAAACTGAAATTTCAGGCCAACATTTCCTGTGGTGATCATTGTGGTTAAACACTATTTGTCAGTTTTTCATGCTTGATAAGGTCTCTCGGCTCCGTAGCGGAAGAATTGCTGTCAACTGAGCTGTGGCAACTGGAGACAGAGCTTTCACCCAGCAGGAAGGGCCAGATCCAGTTCTCCTCTGAGTTTATGGCAAAACTCCCACTTCAAGAGAAGCAAGATTTAGGCTGATACAGCTATTCCAGTTGGCCTTTGGTTTTGTGGGGAGAAGGGCAGCAGCTTGTGTTATTCGCCGAAACAGGAGGAAAATGTTTGAAAGGATAAGAGTGCCGGGGTTTGGCCAGCTGCACCTACTCTTCACACTGCACACCACAAATGTCTAAAGTGGATCTTGGGGGAATTACCCATCGTGGTTTTGAGGTTTTAAGGAAGGACAAAATAAAAAAATAAAAAGAAAAGCAAAAGCACACTCAAAAAGTGCACTGATTTGCTCTATAAATTGATTTCTGACAGGTTAATAGAAAGTTCAAAGATGCAACCTGGTTTATCAAGATGCAGCTCTGCTTTGAAATAATTTAGCTAAAACAAGTCCCTTCTAACAACAGCCATGATTCTATGATTCTATGGAATATCTCCTTCCTTGAGATAATTTTAGCTCTCCAAAAGCATTTCTCATTACTTTTGGAGTGTTATGAGTTAATGTATTTAATGCACTTTCTCTCAGTCTGATATACAAAAGTAAGACCAAACCTGCACAGAAACCTGCTCAAGAGGCAAGACCATGACTATCTAAAGAAATTCAAACTTAGTTTGGCACACAAAACAAACACTCATGATTTAAAAACCACCAGCAAGAATTGTTGTCCTCACCAATGAATCACATCAGATGATTTGGGGACTTTGTATGGAAATCAGGAACTCATCAATCAGATCAAAAGGTATTAATCACATGAAGCAGCAGTGAAAACTCATCCATGTAAGGTTGTACTGGCTGGCATTCACCACCCAAGGTGAACATGCTGGTGAAAGTACAATGAGATCTCTGACCACAAATGATAACAGTCTTAGCTTTTGCCATGCCCTGGAGGCAAAACTCTGGGAAATGCCAGTGTTCCCTCTGTCTTTTGTGCAATGGCACAGTCCATTGGTTCCTTATCTTGATGGGGATTTCCACTCATCCTGGTTCTTTAAGATGGAGCCTCTAAAGCTTTTTTCCCACGCTTGAACACACTGGATGCCTGTTTACCTGTGGTATTACATGCAGGTTTGGACTTTCTTGTCCATGTCAGATCATAAAGAAAGTGTGTTAAAGACATAGAATCATAGAATTGTTTGGGTTGGAAGGGACCTTAAAGAACATCTTGTTCCAATCCCCTGCCATGGGCAGGGACACCCTCCACTATCCCAGGTGGCTCCAAGCCCCATCCAAGCTGGCCATGGACACTGACAGGAGTGGGGCAGCCACAGCTTCTCTGGGCAACCTGTGCCAGGGCCTCACCACCCTCACTGAGAACAATTTCTTCTTACATCACAAAACCATAGAAGGATCCGAGTTGGAAGGGACCCACAAGGATCACAGGTCCAATTCCTGGCTCTGAACAGGACCAGGAGTCACACCATCTGCCAAAGAGTTTTGTCTGAACGCTTCTGGAACTCTGTCATGAACTACACGACTTGTAGCACTTCAAAATTACTGGTTAATGCTTCTGGAAAGCCAGAATCCTCTCGTGCAGGGAAAAGTGTTTATCTGTACTGAGGTCTACAGAAAATTATCATCACTGAAAAAACTAATTTAATTGAACATTTCATCAACTAATCTTGAAATGACGGGCTTGTTAGATATCAGTCTCTTTCCATCACCACTGCTCAGAATGGTAGGTTCTAGAGCACTTCAGGTTCTGTCCCATGTCTTAGAAGTGACTGAACTTAAATCAATGTGATCAAAACGATCATTCAAAACATGCTGGATCCTTTCACTGCCCTGACAGCACTAGACATTTAAGTCTACTTTCTCAAAAATTGGAATTGTAATAATTTGCTCTGCTTCTCTGTGAACTATAAGTCTTTAGAGATGGGGAAGTGGAGACATCAGTTACTGCTTGGCTGTACCAGGTACTCTTTATGGTTGCATCCTGGCCAACGTATATGGAGTAGCGGGAGAGAACTCCCCATTTCCACCTTTTTCTCTTCAATGTGAGCTTTTCTACACAATTTGAGTGAACAGGAGGGACGTTCTGGACAGTAACACAGAGAGCAGCACACCTGGCATCCCAAATTACTCCCATGTGTTCACTGCTGCTAATGAACGACGAGGTTAGCAAATATGAGAGGTTCTATTTCAGAAATATTTATATAGGCAGCATAGAGAAGTGACAGAAAACGAAGCTATTAATTACAAAAGACAACAGAAAAGGTAACTGCAATACTGTGAGCCACAGTGAAATGGGATTTCACAGTGACCGCACTGGTACCTTGCATTTAGAAATGCATCGAGCCAAACTTTTCACAAACAACTTGACGATTTATTACTGTCTGTAATGTAGAAATGAAGTGGCCAAATACTGGCTAAAAAAAAAGTTTTTCTCATTAATGTCAGGCTGCAGAATTCCAGATTAAAACAGCCTGGAGGCTTTCTGCCTTCTAATAGATCTCAATTATTTTTCCCCCGTAAGGGAGAAATGACCAACAAGGTCTTGAAGCACCAGGTTTATGGCCAGTACACTGTCAACTTTTCCAAGAACAGCCTCTGTTTTCTGAGATTTCTGAGCTGTAGATCTCACTCAGACTAAAATTTTTCTTTGCCTAACAAACTCTATAAATTTTTAAATAACGCTTTAAAAAATAAATCTTGCTTAGGCACTCAGCTAATGGGAACTGACTTTTTTGGAGCTCACTTTCCATTCCCGAAGCAGAAGTCGATCTCAGCAGGATGTTTAATGGAAACCTGGTCAGTGTCCACTCCACAGCCCCTGCTATCCATCACACAGCTCGGACATTCCGTCAGCCTGGGGGGGTAACGGAGTCCAGCACAGCCAGGGCTGTGTTCACGTGGCCTCTGCAGGCTGCAGCTGTGTCAGCTGCCAGGGTTATCACACCCTGCCTCTCACTCATCTTCCACCACAGCTACTGCTGATTTGGAGCAGGACTCTGCTAAGCCAGCTTGTTTTGGCTGATGCTGATAGAGGGGCATTGCAGAGTGGGGAGATGCTGATGAGCACGGGGAGTGTTGTCCTCCACAGACAGCACAGCCGTGGCTGGAAGAGAACACCCAAGCAGCCCTCATGTCCCCCAGCCCCTGGGATTCAAAGGATTTGCAAGGCAAAGCCATGCACCTTCCACCAGCACAGATATATTGTCACACCAGTCTACAGGGCTCACAAATTTCCCAATTTCCCTGGAGAGCTGAAGTGGGGACCCTGAGGCACTTATGGCAGATGCCTCCACTGTGACCCCCTCTGCCTTTCCTGTTTTATTTGCATTAGGTTCCAATGTTAGCTTCTCCCACGGGGCATGGCCTTGAGAAATCCTGAATGCAAAGTCCACCTGAGCTCAAGAAGGAGCTGGCCTACATTCTTGTCTTTTTTCTCCTTTACAAATATCTCATCTTCATCCACAGGAAAAAAGTTGGGAGCTTTCCCATGGATACACATATTTATAAACAACCACGGACTGCCCATATTTACATATAATAAGAACCAAATGTCATTCAGGACACCAAAAATCACTACAGGGATAGACACCACTTGCTAGACAGCCACAGAGTAGAGAAAATACCCTGAGGATTAGGAGTTAAGGAACTGGAAATCCTGACTGTTTAAAGGGGCTGCACAAAGTGCAGAAAGCCATGTTGGAAGGCCTGGAACTAGATGATCTTTAAGGATGCTTCCAACCCAAACAGTCTCCTCAGTGGAAATTCTAAGTGGAAAATCCAAACTCACTACTTTCTCAAATCCATTGTCTAAGGAGGGTCATAACCTCTTTAGGAATAGCAGCTTAAGGGTATAAATCCAGAGGTTGCTATAAATCCAGAGGTGCAAGTTTAAATAACTCACTCTGAGTTAAAACAACTGAATGAGTTCTCATTCAAACCAGAAGTCAGGAGCCAGGTCCACAGTCTGCCCTCACACACAGAGCTCAAGTTCCTGCTCATTGCCTATGTCCTGGAGAAGTGTTGCAACCTCACCCTCCTCAGCAAGCAAAATAGGCTACAGGGGATTTAAAAGAAAATGCCTTAAATCAGTGGTTGGTTGCTTTATACTCAATATTATATGCTGTGGGAATTATGAAGCTGAAGGTAACCAAATGCAAGTTATTTTTTGTATCCAGAATATCTAAGCAGTAAAGACTGGTAAAATTTAGGGTCTAAAATACTTGCCAAAGTATCTTAAAATAAGTCTGTTCCCAAGCAGGCTGAGAAATAAAATTATTTCTGTTTTAAATAAGACCCTCAAAACACCCTTTCCTGCGAGTAACTGTGTTGTAGGCTGCAGAGAGAACGAACAAACTGGGTTTATGCAAACAACAAATCCAGGGATTAAGAGGATTCAACAGGTACTTTTTGAAAGAGGTTAATATAAGTCCAAAATTGGCTTTGCAGTCACCACTACAGGACTATACACACACACACACAGAGCCATTTCTCAGGGTGGAATGGGTTACCAAGTCCTGATCCTGGGTGGTGAAGATCTGCACATGTCCTCCCTGCCTTGGTGAATGCACAGTGATTCTACTTATCTTAAGCCTCTTTTATTGAGGGCTAAGATAAATCAAATCAACTTACATTTATGGGGCCCAAGAACACCTTCCAGGCAGCTGCTGCAGTTCAGCTGACATGGAAACAGAGACATCCCATGTAACTCAATCGTGCAACTAAGCCCTGAAATTTTCTTGGTATGGGCTCAACTGGAAGCTGAAATTAAGTGCAATTTCAGATCTACTTTCTTGCAGACTGAAGTGAGGCACAGGTCTAGTGTTAACACTTCACAGTAGGGCAAATTCCATGCATACATACCAAAGCTATAATGATTCTGTAAGTTAAATATAATATAAACAGCTTTGTTTGTGTTGAAATACTTGAACATCTATGTACAGGGTTAGGAGTCTGAAAAAAAAGAACCACACTACTGTGCAGGAATGAAAGGATGATAATCAAGGAATGGACAACAAAAACTGGTGATAGGCTGTTTCATAAACATGCTGTACTGTTATGTATATATATATCCATATGTAGGAAAATAACATAAGAAAAGAAAATGCAAAAAACTCAATAGCATCCCAATAAGAAAAATTTAAATGTTAAAAGTCTGTATCATTGAATAAGTGAGACTGAGGCTGGCAGTACAGCAAGAGGCATTTATACAAGTCTTCAGCATTTCAACCCTCTTTGGAACATAAAAACCAGGAATAAAAAGGTACTTTCACAAAAAAGGCCAAATTCAAACTGCAGAGAGTGCTTCTCCCCATCAGGCACTGTATTCATTTTTATTTCACATGTGCTGTGTCTAAAAAGATATTAAAATATCTCAGCACCATATACATATTTTAATCCTGCATATACTCATCTTATTGTTTAATCAAGCACTGGATCAAAGGTTTTCTTTATGTGCAGGTGTGAAAGGTGTGTACAAATGAAGGAATATCTTCCTGGCTATTCAGTCTGTAGGAGTACATGAAAGAACCCAATTATGACAATCCAGGTGATTCATTTTTACTCTCAACTAGGATTCCTGGGCCACACAGCTGCTTCTTCCCTCTTTGAATGTCCAAGACTCACAATGACTTCTGCAGGGTGGAAGTGATCTGCTCAAATTTATGAATTTTTTTTCATTTCAGGCGGGAAAATTGCCTTCCCCTGCAGTGTAAGGTTTGCCAAGGTTCATGCCCTCCCAGCTCCATATGGCAAAGACTTCAGGCAGATATTCTGGCCAGTAGTCTCAAGGCTGGGGTTAAACAAGCAGTTTGTTCCTCTCTTACATAAGCACCGAAAGACAATACTACATTCGAGCTCATAAAAATATTTTAATTGGTGATGATTTCCAGACAACTATGTCAAAATTAACTCAGAGTTGATGCCCACTTGCTTAAATTTCATTCATCTGGGTTCAAATTATTTGCTTAAAAGAAGAAACATTTCCTTTTATACACACTTTGGTTTCAACCTCCAAAACCATTGCTAGAAATTAGTCCCAACCACCCAGTCAGCTGCCTCAGAAACCAAGCTCAAATCCATCACTTTAATGACATCAATAACAAATACACAACTTTAAACCCTATTGTGAACAGTGGCATACCAAGAAGCATGTGTAGCTGTCATCTCGTTAGTCACTAGAAAAACACCAACGAAACCAAAAGAGCCTAACCATGACAAATTATTCAAGAGTTTAACCTGAGACATTAATGAGTGCTAAATAGCTTGTTTTCATGCTTGCTTAAGGAGATTTGTTTAAAATCCCACCAACCTCCCCTGAATGTCGCTTGGCGAAGCCGTTCATTCTTGTCAAGCTGGTTTTCCTATTCCAGCTAAAACAGCAGGTTCCAAATGTTTGGTTAAGGATGGCTGCCTTCCCCACCCCTCAAGACACGCGCGCGCTGGCGCCGCCACACCGGCTGCTGAGCTTTCTCCCCCCCTCAGCTGCACAAACGTGGCTGATCCATTTCTCCAAAGTCACAAAACATTTGGTTGGTAAAAGCTTGTGCACCTGAGCACAGTCATTCAACAGTTAGTGGTATGAGACAAACGCAAGAAGAACAAAAATCCATCCAGGAGTTTCAACTTTCCAGACTTTCTATCTTGTCTGGTTTCCACCTCTCCGGGCTGGAAAGCTCCTAAAGAGGCACTACAGGAGCCTGGTACCTGCCATTCTCTGAAAGCAGTACCAGGTATTTAACTCTGATTAAGGGCTGGCTTAATGACAGATTTGCTCATACAAGCCACGTTTACCTCCAGCAATGCCTCCAAGGAGTTAAAGGAATTAGGATCTGGAGCCTAAGAAAACTACCTTGTTCTGACACAGCAATATGGAGCAGCAGTGTATGGTGGGAACTCACAGCTAACAGAGAGGGGAAAAAAAACCCCATTTCTTCCCATCTATGAAATGAAAAACATATATGTAAAGATGTTTCCATTTATGAAAGTAAAGTGAAGGTTTCTGACTCATATTGTGATGTACTTTGGATGGGAATATGCCTTAAAACACCACTTGAGTAAACAAACACCTTGATCTTCACCATGTTCTCATATTCATGTCCTTCGTGGAGTAGGGTAGTCTCATTATTCATATTTCATACAGAACTGAAGCCAAGGGAAAGAGGTACCCAGTTTCCTCTGATATCAGCAAGTTTGGAAAGATTTTCAAATGCACTAACATCACAAAGACGTCAGAGACAACAGATGACAGATTTGAAGGACTCGTGTCCAAATGTGTCAGCCACTGAACCACCCTCCTACATCCCTGCCTTACTCATGTGGCCGTGGAGAGCTGGTCTTCCAAATTTCCTGACATGAGATTAAAGGATAGAAAACTGGCAAAGGTTAGGACTGTTTTGTTCTTTTTAAAAAGAAACATTTATTCTAACAAAGAGCCTTTATGCTGATAGTCCAAATATGCTAACATTGCTTTTTGCTACATACACCCTAAATTGTCATTCCAACAAGAACTGAGAAGGCTTCCAAAACAGGAGCAGTCTCAGATGCACTCCAAAACAGTGTACTGTACTCCAATGTAAAACTGTTCTTCAGTCCATATGGGAGATCTCAAACATTTGCTGAGTCTGGCTTTACATTTAATGGAATTTATCTTGGAGGAACAATTTTATTTTGATCAGTGTGATTTTTACGCCAATTTTTGGGTTTTTTTTTTATTTTGAATTTTGGGCCAAATTTCACTTTCTTCTTTGAAGAGATGACCAAGTAGACACAATTGTTGCATGTTGCACATGAGCCCTAAAATCTAATCTCTCCCCGAAGAGGTGTCCTTACAGAAATGTGAAGCCTTCCCATAACTGTAAGTAGTTCAGCATACTGAACGTCAATTAAGTGAGGGATTTTGGAATTTTTTTAAGAACTCGTAAAGTTTGGAATTTTTCAGCGTGGATTCTGGAACTGAAGATTGGGACAAGCTGAACTAATTTAAAAATGCAAATGTAAAAAAGATATGACCCATAAGTGACAAATTAAAGGGGGAACATGAGTGGCTTTCAGAGCTCACTGCCCTCCACCACTGAGTGCTTGCACAGCCCAGCTACTCCGGGGTCAGCATTTTCTGGCAGCATCAGACAATAAAAAACACATAAACTCGCAGTGCAGGGTAAAGCTACTGTGTCTGACATAACACTAACACAGGGGCCCAGGGAGGTGACTGAACCCTGGCTCCCAGCTGCATCAATCCCTGTTTTAATCACCCTCCTGACAACACTTCTCTTTCAGCTCTCAAGCTGTTTGGCTCCCAAGGATGGGAACACCAAGGGAGTAAAAGACATGGGGAAAAGGGAAAAGCTTAAATGAAGTTGTAGTTGTGAGGGGAATAAAACTGTGAAAGTGCCTTTTGCCCAGCACTCAAATCTGTCTCCAAAGAAAATTTGTTTTAACTTAATAAAAACCCAGGCAGCAGAACACTCATCCCTGAGTCCAATTCCAGTGAATGGTTAAGGAGTCAACAAGGAAAACAGTCCCTGCAGCCTCATTTCAGGGGGCAGATTCAAATAAGAGAGTGTGTGTTTCTCAGAGAAGGAGGGAAAGATTACTGTGCAGGAGCACATCTCAGGTGAAACTTGCAACACTGCCAACAGTGTTCTGAACAGCTTTCAGACCTGTTAAAACTCTGGTTGCTAGTTTTTAATGGACCCAACACCTTGGGTCAAGCATTGGAACAGGATGCCCAGGAAAGTGGTGAGATCACCGTTCCTGGAAGCATTTGAAAAACATATGGATATGGCACTTGAGGATATAGTTTGGGGGTGGGCCTGGCAGTGCTGGATTAACCATTAGGCTTTATGATCTCAGAGGTCTTTTCCAATTTTAATGGTTCTGTGATTCTTCAGTAGCTCTGAGTAATGTAAAGAGGAGAAGGTAACAACAAGTAAGTGTTGTTCCACTGGCTGACATCAGAATACCTGAACACCCCCAGAAGGTGCCCCAGGGTCACCTTCACCCAGTCCATTTTTGCAGAAGGTTACAGATTTTACAGGGCTCCACACCCTTGCCAGAAGGTTAGGTGGAAAAAGGCTCTTAGGAGGCTGAAGAGCCTTTTTTCACCTTTCCACAATCAGTGACTCCAGCTGCAGCTCAGCAATAAGACTGGGTCTGGATTGTGCCCACCTTAAGGTTTGGATGGTGTCTGGTACAGGCTGTGGCTGCCTCTCCCCTGAGATGGAGGACTCAAGCAGGGTGCAAAACCAACCCAGGGAGCTTTCAGGGTACAGTTTGGGGTGGTTTTATCAATGCTTATTTCCTGTGGTTGTGGTTCCTATACACTTGGGGGTGTTTTGCCTAAAAATACTTCTTTATCAGCAGCAGCACTGCCCTCACTGGCTCTGTCAGTGAGGCAAAGGGGCACTGAGGTGCAGAAGGGTTGGCAGTGAGGAGGCTCCACACCTTGGACATGTTGAAGAGTCTCCCAAAATACAGCCCAAACCTCTCTGGGCTCACACCCCGTGTTTGTGTGAGTGTGTTACAGCCTGCAGTACCTGTGCAGACCGTGCCAATTCAGTTGGAGAGCACACGCACCCCAAATTACCCCTCTGGAGAGGCTGAGGGTGGGGAAGCAGAGCCCTGCCAAGCATTGGTGCCCGGGGCCATGCTGCCTTCTAACCCACAACGCCTCCAGAGGCCCTGCTGGCTGCTGTGGCCCCAGTTTCATCTTCTACAAAGGTTGTTGCCTCCTCCAGCACGTCCCTGGTGCACAGGCAGGAGTCACGTCCTGCTCTCCAGGGCTGCTGGAGATGGCACCTCACTCATCCCCCGCCTGTCACCAACCTGACCAGTTGACTCCAGAGCTGCCCACAAGGAGCCCCTGCCAGCTGCCACTTAATTTCCTATGCAGGATTTCCACTGAAGCTCGTGGGTGATTTTTCAATTCAAATTAATAACACGCTAGATTGAATATGTTACAGTTGGAGCTGGTAGAACAGCCTATCATTCCTGTTACCCAACACTTCCCATTACAAAACCCATTTTTCAGTTGCTCCCGACTTTACTGAACTTTGACTGTTTGCATTCCATTTTTTCTTGCATGAGTATGGAACACACTTCTTCAATTTCAACCAAAATGGTCTGACATTCCTGGAAATGAGTTAGCTCAGGGAAAACCTAGCACCTCGAAAAACATTTTTGGCAATCCTTTCTTGAAGGAGCCTTTTTTGTCACTCTGTTTCGGAGTGGAGTTTTCAAACTTGGCTCAGCAGATTGGCTCCTTTTTTTAGAACCTCCATGGAAATTCATCCAGATTTGGTAAAATTATGCAACTTTGAAAACTAAAATTTCATCAAATAAAAATTCCTTAGATTTTATCAGTTAAAAGCTTTGTTTACAGCTTGGCAAAGGTAGCTGATGGCTGACCCAGATTTATGCTTCTGCCACACAATTTTTTGTAGTGACTGTAGTTAAGTTGCTTACAACAAGGTGTTCTTAGATCATATTCTCTGTGTGAACAATAAGGGTAAGTGGGTGGATTCCGTCCCACAAGATGTTGCTGTCCTATGGATAAACCAGCACATGCTTCTACAGTGAAGGACTTTTTCTGTCTCTCACACACAACAGGCATGAATTAAAGCCACACTGAAAACTCACTGGCATGTCCCAGTTCTGAGTGCTCAGATGTGGACTTTCTCTACTGTAAATTTTGTCTGCAGCATATGCATAAAGTAAGATGCAGAGCTAGAGGTACCTGCTCTTTAATAAAAAAAAATATTTTTGTTTTAAGTCAACAAGTTATATATCTGATGTGTCACATACCCTTTGTCACATACCTTAAATCTACTGGTTATTCCCTTTTACACCAGGTCACCAGAGAAAAACAGTTCTCATTTAATTTGCATGACATGTATGCAGTTAGTGAGGTGTTTACTTTGCATCCCACATGGATGTAAACACACTTCCCAAGAAGCTTCCTTCTTCTTTGAGCTGGGACTAAAAAAACAGTCACTGTTATCTGGATTTTAGAAGCACCAAGTCCTTCCTGCTCTGTCCTCTAATAAAGACTATCTCTACAAGCCAACTGTTATCAGGTTTCTCTTTTGCTGCCATCTTTCAGGAATAGCAAATATGAAGAAGAGTGAAACTAATAACACAGATCAGTAAGTCTGCACAGATGCAAAGAGCAGACCCTGCCTAAATACTGAGCTGGAGTAGCCTTGGTGTGCTGTAATCCTGCTGCCTTGATTCCCAGGGAAGTTTATGGCAGTGTTCACACCCTGGGTGATGAATATTGCTGTGTGAGCCTTCTTCGGGGCACTCACAGACATACCCTGGGCTCACTCTTGCACAGCAGAAGATAAAGGCTAATTAAACTGTCTGACTCTGCCGTGGAGCTGATGAGGAGCACGTATAAGAGCCAGACTGCTGCTGAGCTGCAGGGGACACAGCTTTTAGGAGAGAAGAGCACCATCAATATGGGAAAAGAAGTTTTAAAGCAGGGCAGACACTTCTGCACCGAGTGCAGAGTTTTAACTGAGCAGGCACAGAAGGGGAAAACATGAAATTTATAAACCACACAGTGGTTATTTATGTCTAACAAGGAGGGGTCACTAACACCCTAAATTCTAATGTGTTTCAGAGAGTGAAACAGCCCTTCAATGTGGCTGTTGAGAAAGCAGACACTAAAGCTCCCTCTTGAAGGGTTTAAATTACAATAAGAAGGAGTATGAAGAAGTTCTTCAGAGCTGTGTGCTACTGCAGTTGCTGGAAAGCCAGGCAGTTTGCTTAAATCCAGCTCAAGCACGTGCAGAGCACCCAGTGCCAGTCCAGTGGTCTGGACTGCTTCATTTCCCCTCTCCCTTGCTCACATCCACTGACACCTATGTAGGCTTAGGGTGGGATAACCGGCTTCTAACTCACACATATAACTCCTCCTTGACCACAGTGGACAGCAGGTGAATCACTGAGACACCATATTGAACTTTTAGGCAGCTACAGTTAAGGAGAGTCAATCCATATGTCCCTTTCTAAAAAGGATTTTTATTTGGACTTAGCTGATGAACTGAAACACTGAATTATTTACATTCACAGCTCTATTACTGAGCCCTCTTCTGTAGTCAACACTTCTGTCTACAGAGGTGATGATTTTACTGCAATGATGGTTTTACAAACTACTGTTCAAAGACATCAAAAAAGGCCAAAAGTGGAAGGGGGCCCATAGTGCAGATCATCAAAGCCAAAAAGTATCCAGGATGAAAGAAAAATTCTGTTCCACCAATCTAGAATCTATGGTGATAAGAGACCAAAGGAATGAAACACGAAATTTTTACATTAAATTATTGTTGATTTACTTGGCATTCTAGAAATGTGAAACCAACTCTATTGACTTCACATGTGTACAGTGCTTTATAAATTCACTAGATAACTGAATTATTGAAGCATATTTTTTATAAGCATCTGAATATGGGTCCTTGATTACACATGTACACAAGCAAAAAACCCCTGAAAAGTACTCCATGTGTAATTTCCTCTGTACTGCTAACCTGTGGTTTGTATCACACAGCACCCCTGCATTGTATTTCCAGGTCTCTCTTCCTTTCCAGCTTCCATACTGCTGAGAAACACAGGTCTGAATTTTCAAAACACCAAAAATGATTGTGAACATCATCCCTTTTCAAAGAGTAATCTCTGGCTTTCTGATCCATTTTAATACAATAATTTAAAATTTGGCTTCTTTGCAAATCTAATCTGGGATTTCACATACAGAAACAAAACCAGACCTGGGACTGCAATGACGCCTGCATGTGCTTGCTTCTTTCCAAGAAAAAGCTGCACCAAATTACACATATGCACCAATGTGAAACTGCTGAAACTGAAAAATAATTGTCGACTTGTCTCATGACACCTGAAGTGATACTCCAGAATAAATAGATCCCTGTGTCTAGCAAATTAAAGTATAAATGCAAGAGCTGGAATCATGCATTTCTTCCCCAGCATACTTCTGTGGTGCTTCAGAGGTGATGATTTTCCTGTTGAGCTCTAAGAGCAATGAAACAAAACACCACCAACTGCCTCTGACTGCACTGACACTGAAGACCATGTCTGCTGCTGCAGGAATGCAAGAATGAGAAAGTGCATGAGGATTTAAGGAAGCAGACAACTAATTGGCATTACTCACATGGATTACAGACAGGCAGGAAGCAGATTCTGCACTTGTAAGCACCCTGATTAATACCTCCTTTGGCACCCTGAATTTAAATGAGCAGGGCTACTAAAGAAGCAGGGCATTATGAAGTGGGAGTAAAGTTCACAAAATATACTGGGAGAGTTTGAAGAGGGATGGAAGCATTAAACATTTATGCTGGCAATAATCAGGTGAAAGGGTTTGTCTTCCCACGCTGTGGGAAAGATTACATCTCAGAACCACAGGAGAATGGGCAGCATGTTAAGTTTGGATAAGTGAGGAACAATTAATATGTTCTGTCGTGAAGAAGAAACATTGAAATCATGGAGTACTTCCCAGTGTTAGGAAAATCTTCAGATATGTTCCCCAATATTCTTCACCTTTAGGCAATATCTATGAAGTGAATTGTCACCTTTGTAATATTTCTTATGTAGCTGCAACTGCACTGTGAGAACCTTACTCTGCCTACAGCTAAATAACACGAGTTTTAATCTCAGCAGTTCACACAACCCAAGCTGAGTGGGGCCTGAGCAGTACCTGACTACTGAGATCCTGCAGGAGGTGATAATGATGCCTTAGTAGATAGCATCATTTCTAAGGTATGTACACTGCACTCATTATGGCAGCTGTAGACACACTTCAAAGTCAGCTTTAAACAATTCCTTACGCTGTCAAAAAAGCAGCAGGGACTGTTCACTGTTCAACACCAGACAAAGCCCCCACCCAAGAAGGTGAGTGAACACTGGGTTAATCCAATGCTGAGCTCCTGCTCCCTGTGACTGCACCCTGGGCTGCCTGCCTTACAGCTAACTCGGGCTGTCTGAGCTACACGGCAGGCTTAGTACACTTTGGGACTACAATATCTGCTAAATCTCATCTGATTCCAGCCATCTCCAAACCAGGGTGTGTAGTCTAGGCTAGTCAACAAGCCTCCATTCAGTATCAATGGAAAGGGATGAGAGTCCAAAGGGCACTTCACTGCTCTCTAAGACAAGCATTAACATATGAATCACTCTCTGCAAGGGCCTGTGTCTCTTCATTCACTTCAGAGGAAACCTACTCTACAGGTCTGATTTTTGGAGAGCTGAAAGCCACCCACAGCACACAGTGAGCCACTGTTGTGCTGAGTAAGCTGGTCTACTGTAGATGAGATTTATAATAAGGGGTTCTGAGCATATAGAGGGAATATGAGCATAATAGGGGATCTGAGCTGATACAGGCACTAAGGAACCCAGTTCTTCATCTGAGGAAGGATTCTGGCATCCCAAATATACTGCAGCATGAGATCATTACTCAGTTTCTTCCCCTGAAGTTTCAATTAAGTATGATATTCATCCTCATTTCCTCTTCTGCATTCCTTGTCTGGTTAAATCAGCATCTGTGTTTCACGTCTCGGATGACCATGTTTCAATGGAGAATGAAGTTTATAATGAGAATAAAAATAAATTCTATAAAAACTTTAAACAGGGATTTGGAATAGACGGTAAGCAAGTGCTACCTAAGTACTTCACTTATACTATTCTGATGCAGAGTTTCCAAATATATTCACCCTGTTCCTTATTTCCCAAACCACTTTGGAAAGTAAAGGGAGATGTATAAGAGGTGCTACACTGAAGAGTAAGAAAAAAAAAGCTGATATTAGTAGCTACAAGCTAAATGCATTTCAAAAGTGATAATGTCCAACAGTTCCCTTGGGAGGAAATTATTGAACAAAATGGTCTGTGGAAAGCTACTCTAATGCCTTTCTTAATACCATCTTCCTCCACAGGACCAACATGGAGCAGAGTCACAAAGTTATAAAAAATCACTGTCCCTTTAAGGAAAGAGTGGATGTGGCACTCAGGTCTGGCTGACATGGAGCTGGTTGCTTATAGGATGGACTTGATGATCTCAGGTCTTTCCCAACCTAACTGACTTTATGACTCTGTGAAATGGTCACCCCTTTTCCTCTCCTCCTAGTCATGCCCTGTGGAGATACAGAATGAACTCACTTCCACTGTTACTTCATTTGTTTGATTACAACCCCTTTTCCACATCTCTATATTAAATGGAGATTACAAGCAAAACTCTCTTATCATACAACTAAGCAGCACAACTACACAGAGGGGCCATGATTTTATTTGTAGCTTGGAGGGACACTTTGAACACAAACAGCAATAGCTGCAATATGAAAAAATCACAGTGATGGCCAAATTACATGCCAAATGTACTAGGAATAGATTTGCTTGGAAGCAAGTGTTCCCTCTACAATGGGATGGAAACAATCTGTTTTGTTGACAAATACAAACCAAAACTGCATTGCTGTTGGTGAGGACATTTTACGGAATGGTTTTATGCTCAGACTTGTGCATTTGTTTTATATAATCTTGTCACCATAACAGTGAATGCATGGTCACTCTGTCACCTCTCTGGGCAGCAGTGTCCTCCTATGGAGAGTGTCCCAATGCTGTCACATAGATTGCTGAGATATCAGAACTCAGCAGTTCTGAGTTCTTACAGTGCACGAATTCAAGCCACAAGTGAGCTAAGCAGATTTTGCTTTTGACTCACTCTATGCACTAGACCAGTAGGAAAAAAGTCACAATCTCCAGAAATTATTTTGTTTCACAGTCTGCTTCTCAGACAATGAGATTTTATGCACGAGCCCCTCTCTAGCCACAGTGGAAGAAATAAGAACAAGCAGCAGCCACCCCAACAGTCCCAGGTCACCTTGTCACAGCAGCATGCATCATAGAATCATAGAATTGTAGATCATAGAATAGTTTGGGTTGGGAGGGACCTTAAAAATCATCTGTTTCCAAATCCCATGCCATGGGCAGAGAGACTTCCCACTATCCCAGGTCACTCCAAGCCCCATCTAACCTGGCCTTGAGCACTTCCAGGGATGGGGCAGCCACAGCCTCTCTGGGCACCCTGTGCCTGTGCCTCACTACTGGCTGAGGTAACTGTAAGATGCCTTGCTCTGTGGGTTGCACACTCATCTCAAAAGTAAACCTAAACCACTGGCATATGCAGTGTCTGTCACCTTTGGTGGGAAACACTTGAATCATCACACCAGCCTCTTACAGCCTCCGGGAACGCTCAGGACCTCCAGTCCCCAGATAGAACAGTTCTGTGAAATTACACATATGCAAAAAATAAAACAGCAGCAAATGATGGTGAGTGAAACTCTGTCTTGCCTTTTATGCTGCAGTAAGGATCTGATGTTGTACCACTGGAAACAGAAACACTGCAACTTCTTACTGGGGACAAGAAAGTCAGGTCCCAGCCTGTAAGTGGACAGTGCTTATGTTCAGATACAATAATGATAGTCACAGAAAAGAACCTAAACCTCTCTAAACCATGGCCCTGCTGAACATTTCTCTGGCTGTACAATCACATTTTGCCTCATTTCTTACAAAGGAGCATTATAGTGCATACATTAAGCTCTACAAAGTCATTTAGAGCAACTTTCAAACCCTGGACCGCCCACTCTGCCTTCCTCTGCTCCCACAGCCACTGGGATAAATCCAAACCTACCCAGCCAAGCTCAGCAGAGATCTGTCACTCTGAAAGACACCAGAGAGAGCCACGGATTTTCTAGCTTTGGTTTGGATGAAGCCCCAAGACTCGCTCATCACATCTCGGGGTATTTAGCATTGACTTTAATTAAAAACCTCCCCATGCCAAACCACATGCAGATGCAAACCGACGCCTTCAGCGTCTGCAACGCATCGCCCGAAAAAGCTGCACTGCTCCACTCACTCTGAGGTAGATGCATGAAGTAGGAACCTGCCTGTAAAATTTCCTCTTGTTCTGCAAAGTCTGTCTCTGCACTGCCCCAATTTACCACAGTGCAAAAAAACCCCCACAGTCAAACAAATATATTCTTGGGAAGGAAGGGGGGCTGGTAGAGTGGTTTCTGAAGGCAGGCCAGAGACTATTCGAAAAGGGGGACACACAGAGTGTTTTAACTGCTGTGATAATTCTGCATAAAGAGATGTTAAGGCTCTAACTCCTTGCTGTAGCATGCCATGTGTCCCTGAATAAAATTACTGCCATGCAGGCTGTTAGCAGAGGAATGCGTAAACAGACAATGTATCCTTGCATCAGTTCCACAAAATGTTGCACAACACAAATGCCTCTCGATGTGTCATTTCCTGCTTGGCCACCGGCCCAGCTCCTGACAGGCAGTCAACAAAAAAAAAAAAAAAAAAAAAAAAAAAAAAAAAAAAAAAAAAAAAAAAAAAAAAAAAAAAAAAAAAAAAAAAAAAAAAAAAAAGAAAAGAAAAGAAAAAAAAAAAGAAGAAAAAAAAAAAGAAAAGAAAAAAAGAAAGAAAAGAGAAGAGGAAAAAAACGAGAGAAAAAGGGAGAAAAATTAAAAAAAGAAAGGCAAACTGAAAGATTTAAAGCTGTTCTACTCCAAAGCACATTCCACTCGCCTCAGACTTATCCCTCCACCCTCTCTGCCTTTGAAAGAAAAGAGGGAGAACTTCCTAAAAACTGTTATGGTTTTAAGTCAAGGAATCTCAAAAATCTCAATCACTTATCTGCGTTTTATAAGCCGGGTCGGCCAAACAGTTAATGTGGGGGCTGAGCAGAACCCCTGGCTGGCTCTGGCTGCCTTCCGCAGCGTGCACAGACAAAAAGGCGATGTGATGTTTGCTCATACCTTTCATCACGTGTGCACCTTGCAAGCTGCAGCAGCAGAGAAACACTCGGGAGCTGAATGAAGCAGAGCAGTTTTCTGCCCTGAAACGCTTCAGCTCAAAGCTCAGAGCTGCTTTTCCATTCACACTGATCAAGAAAGTTGGGGTCGGTGACTTTGAAGCCTACCTTTGATTAGAGACAAACTAAAGTCTTTGGAAGTCAGGCAAAATATAAAAATATATAGACTTCTCCTCCCTCCTTCCTCATGATTCCCCCATGACTGGGTTTGTCCCAAAAGCAGCCAGAAAGGAGGAAGTGTCTCCTATTCTAAAGGTACCACTATGGAAGGGCAAGTCATGATCTCTGTAGTTGTAATGAGGTAAGGCAAAGGCATTAAGGGGGACTTAGGTAAAGATTTGGGTGGTTTCTTTGCTCTTTTTTTTCTCTCCTTTGACTTCCTTTACAGTAATCTCTGGCTATCTGTCGGTCAGTTATGACCTCATGAAAACTTCTCTGGAAAACTTCTTTCAGCCCTCCCAGCTGGAAGGCAGCTCTGCTGGCTAAGATCTGCATATGGCAGAGGTTTTATCCTGGTTATGAGGAGAGAAAAATATCTGCAGGATTTCCTAATGATTCCCAAAGATCTTATACAACCCTGTCTCTAGACTGCATCTCTAAGAATGCAAAGCTTTGTCTCAATCCAGCATAGAAACTGCAACACAGAAGATGTCCCTGGACAGTAATCTAGATAGACTGGAAGAGGTTAGGTAAAATTAAATAAGTCTTTTCTGAGAAAAAAATCATCAGAAGACCTTTTCTCGTATAGAAACTGGCAAGTTTTCCTAACAGAGCAACCTGACATCACTGTCTCTATTAAAATATTTTCAAATAATAACAGAGAGGCAAGGCAGCAAGCTTCTACAAGCAGACGTTTAATACGACTAAATGGCACTTACATTTAAGAACCCGACTTTCTGAAGTGCTGAGCATCCAAAACACCAACTGGAGTCCCTGCATGCCACGACTGTTCAGCACTCCTGAAGTCGGGCTCTAAATGTCTGTGATGTCTGTCATGGCTTTGCTGCTGCTGCTGCTGCTGGGAACCTTGCAGCTTTCGTTTGCTCGAGTCAACTTGCCAGCTGAAGGTCAGAGTGCCTTGCCTATAAACAAGCCTTACAAATTCACGATCTAAAGCATGATGTCATGTCTTAAAATGATAAGCTGGCAACAAAGTAAATGACATTTTGTAAAGATGTGCATAATTTTATGTTTACACTCCTTAGAATGAAGGTTCTAATAAGTCATTGGTTGTGTTCCTTTAAAGGGAAGTTTTATAACTGAGATGAATCACAACTGCAAAAGATCAAAGTTAAAAAACATCAATGATGCCATGGGGTACTTTTTAATCTTGTAATGAATGATGATCATGTGCTCTTATGAAGTTGCTCCAACTGCCAACGCCAGATGTGTATATTAAGAAAAAAGTTGTTTGTGATGTGACAGCTCTGGTTGAGCTGCCAGAGAGAGGAAAACTCGGATAACATGCTTGAAACGTTGAAGTGAAATACAGATCCTGGCAGAGAGGGGCACTATTTGCTGATACATAATTTTTTAAGACAAACACATTTGCTATCAGAGCTGCTCCTTGAATTCCTTATTGCCCCCAACCACCTAATTTTCCTTATGCCACATAAATTCCAGGTACATTCATTGAATGATTGCTGCCAAACTAATGTATCTACACAAGAGCAGGGTCACTAAGGAGGAAGTAAAACTTCTGTGAAACTCCCAGAGCTCACTGGAGCTACTCTTTCCCTACAAATTCAAGTTTAATGATGACCCATTCCAGAGATGTATGAATCCTTTCATAATGACTTGAAAGGATAAAATTTCAGTATTCCACCAAAACATTAAAATATAAATAGACATTCAAGCTCAAAATCTACTTAAAAAAAGGGGAGGGGGAAAAGAAAGAAAAGAAAAAGATGAAGAAGGACACAATAAGACACAATAACTCCATGAAGGCCATAAGAATTCAGTTACTAAGCATTTCTAGGCTCAGCTATTAGACACCAGCAAACAGGTATCCACATAGAGAGGCCTCTTAGGTCTAAAATAAAATATTCCAGAAGAACGAGGGGATCTTGTTAAATTCTATGAACACAGACTCACTTTCAATCCACAGATCACCAAAACATCCCCATGCCAGCAGGATCCCTTTCTCTGCTGCACAGGGTAATCCACACTACTCTCCACACATCACTTTCAAACCTCTCTGCTCTTTCACCACAGTTGTGTCCTCTGCCAGGCGTTTTCCTCTTTTGCAGATGCATCAATACATGGAAGCAGCCTCCAGATGGGAATGACTAAATGATATATAACTTACTGCCTGCTTTTTACTCCATGAATACAATCCCCAGTGTCCTCCAAGTAAGTTACATGGAGCACCAGCTGCAAGTGAAAATGAAAAATGGGAACTGATTCACAGACAGAAGACAATAAAAATCCCCCTGCTGTGACATGAGGACACCTCAGCTATGAGCAGGTAGCAGCACAAGTATGTACCTAATGAAATGTATCCAGAGCTGTTTGCTTTTTCTTAGCTGTTCTTCAAGGTGAAACTCTACAGCCTGGACAGTTCTTAGAGGGAGCATTTCAGTTCCCACCTCAGTGTAAGAGGAGGTGACTCTGCAGCGTGTATTGGCACGAGAAACACTTAACTGCATGAATTCTGTCTACATCTTTCTACTTCTGTCTTTGTGGTATTTTAAACAAAACACCATGAAAGCTCCTTGAAGGTCGTGTTTGTATGTGCAGATCAAAGGCAAAATAATTATTTGAGATGCTTCCATTATAGGGATTCTTTTAATGTGGTTATTCATCAAATAATTCTTAATCTCTAAGTGTAATTTAAATAATGCTTTACCTGGCTAATCCAATCAATTTAGAGTAATTTCTAGTTAGATTAAGAAAAAAACTCCCAAACTGGCTCATCAGTGATACCCATACGATGTGAGACTGGTTACCAGCTACATGTGCTAGACAGAGAGACAGCCAGATAAATCCTGATGGATTAAGCAGACTTCACTGTATCTAAAAATAAGTGCTACCCATAAAACTGCTAGGACATGACAAAACACAATTGTCATAAAAGTACAGCCACTGCAAAATAGATAAATCATGGCAAATAGATTCTTAGTGAGCTTGCATGGCTATGAGATAAACGTGCTGGGTGAAAATCTGCTGGACTGTGTTTTAAAAATATATTTTTCTGTGCATAAATAAGAAACAAAGACCATGCTGTTGATATAATGGTTTTTTTTATCTTTCTTTGGCCCCTGGGGGTCTATGATGAGTCCATAGCTGAAAACCAACTTCAGGTATGATGAGATTAACCAGGTGCATTAATTATCTGATGGCAAAAGAATTTAAGGGCAAACAAAAAGGCACTATATTATATGTTTCCTCTCTAAGCTAGGACTGAACCTGAAAGATCAGGCTCCTGTTTTGTTCTAAACTTTTTCAGCTGGAAGCTTACAGGAGTTCAGGAAATGCAGCACGTTGCAGGATTGTATCTACTGTGTCTAAATCAGATTATATATAAATACACTGGGTTTAGTTCTCATTTACACTGGCAGATAATGTATCAAGACCTTGATGTGAATGAGAATCAGGTTTGGGATTGCCCAAATTCAGCCAAGCACTTAAGTGAATGTTTAATGCAAGTATGTGTGTGGTCCAATAGACTCCAAATTAACCATGCACTCACATATTTTGCTGAGCAAAACCCAGTGTTTCACAAAGATATACATGTTTCATTTACAGGTTTCTGTTAAGCAAAATTAAGCAGGCATAAGAGCAAAAAGAAGAATATAATACTCACTTCTTGGCTCTCTTGGCCCATCCACTGTAACCTTTATAGCTCTGTGGTATGTAGCGACTTGGGGGGGATTTGTCAGGACAGTTATTGTCAAAGTAAAGCTCTTCCCTACAAAGGGAAAAAACAACAAGGAATGAGTGATTACAACATGAAAACAGTCACATGCATGTTCAGTAAAGAATCAGTTTAAAATTATTCCCTGTCGTTACCACAATCGTGAAAATTAAAAACATAACTGACCATAGGAGTTTTCCTCCCCTTCAGTTTTACTCTATGTCAAGAATACGTCCATGTGTTGACAATCTAAATGTTTCTTATTTAATAATGGGTCATCATACAATGACAGAACAAAAGTGATTCACTGCTGAGGACAAGCCAAATTCTTTGCTGCATTGAAAGTGGTGTAAATCCAAAGCAAGTCAGATAATTTAAAAATTTACTCCAGTTTCGCAGCTGTTTGACAGAGAGCAGAATGTGACCACATGTTATTTACTTCACACAGTTTTATCATTTCATTTGTTTGACTTGACTACAATAAGATGAGGAAAGAATATATTTTCCTCCTGGGAGATGTTTTAACAGGGAGTCAGTGTCTCTGTCCTTCATATGCCAGGGCTAATATGACGATATCATTATTATGGAACACGCCTTTTTTCCCTACACATATTCCATCTAAGAAATACCAAGAAAGCCCCCAACTTTCCCGTGAGGGTGAGCAATGTCTGTATGCACGTACTTTGCTATCGTCAGTCCTTATTGTTGTTTCTATTTTGTTGGGTTTTTTTTTGTTTTCTTTACTTTTCAAAGCTTGAATTCAGGCAGAGATTGCACAAGACCATCTACAGCCTTCAGCTGAATGAAAACGTTAAAAAGAAATAAATAAAGGGAGCTGCCTGCATCTGAGCACACATTCTCACAGGCGCTGGCCCCCGTTTGGGAGACTCACTGACAGTTGTAATCTGTTAGATATGCAACGGTTACTCATGTCAGATAGTCAAAACTGAAAACTGTTTCAAGACAGGAAAAGGTGGGCGTACAACAGTGACTCAATAAAACAGTCAGCAAAGCAATCTTTGGCCTTCATGCTCATTTAAGCTGCTACTTTACCAGACACTTAAAGCTTTTTTTTTTTTTTTTCCCTCCTCCCTGGGTGTATTTGTGCATTTTTGCTACTAGGGCTTTTCCTCTCGCTGAACTCTGAAGGCATTCAATCAAGGCACAAATCTTAAACGATATGTAACAGCCCAAACTTAATGCAGTTTTTTTCAGGACTAATATAGAACAGCTTCTATATAAGGCATAATACAGAACAGAGCTTTGTCTGTCAAATCTAGTAATTGGCCTTTCTTTCTGGTCCAAGTCGTATATCCCACAAACCTGCCCGAGACATGCATCATTTATTATCAGGAGTGCAACTTCAAACTGTCTTGGCTATAATTTTCATGAACTAGAATGTGACATGGATTTTTTTTAAAGGAAATACAACTGTCATTTAGAATAAAATGATTTTCCAGGTGAAGCTGTGCTCCAGCTGTGCCCAGCTCTCTGGGAGATCCAGGTTAGAGGGAAGGTCAGGACCCTGGCAAATAGAATTATAGAATGGTTTGGGTTGGAAGGGACCTTAAAAATTATCTTCTCCCAATTCCCCTGCCATGGACAGGGACACCTTCCACTAGAAAAGGTTGCTCCAAGCGCCATCCAAGCCTGCCTTAAACATTTTCAGAGATGGAGCATCCACAGTTCCTCTGGGCAACCTGTGTCAGTGAGTCACAACCATCACTATTTCTTCCTAATATCCAATTTTAACCTGGCCTCTGTCAGTTTAAGCATGCAAAAATCTCAGGATGCTGAATTCTGTCCCACTGGCCTGGCTGAAGGTGACTTTTCCCGTTTTCACTGTAAAAAGGATTTTGTAAATCATCACAGGAGCAGAGTTAGGTGAATTTTGGATGTCCAGTCTTTGTCCAGTCCTGCCCACCTGCTGTGCCAGAGGTGAACTGTGTGTCCTGTCAGCACAGAGTGTGGGCAGCCTTCACACACACAGCAGCAGCCCTGCAGTGCCTCCACACTGCTTGTTCAGGGCTGAGAAGTGTCCGTGCCTTTTATCCCTCTCCAAAGAGGAATTCAGCCCACTGCACAAATATATATAGTTCTCCAGGCTCAGGTTTAAGGCTTCCTTTGGCACCAGCTTACCATGCCAAAAAGTTGTGATTATTAAATTGTATGCTGATGACATTCAGATCACAGTTACCCCTAGATGGTCAGTAGAATATTATTGGCAACAAAGATAAAGGGGCTGTTCCATACACCTTTGAATAAGGAATTTGGCTTTCCATGCTATTGTTCTCTTTAAAAAACAAATCACTATAAATGTCTATTATGACAAAAAAATTAACTCAACAAAATATGCTATTTGTAAGAACCTGCAAAATCATTATGAAGAAATGCACTACAATATTTACTACACTAAATATATCTCAACAGGATACAATGGCTAGAAGAAAAATGCATTCCTTAATAAAAAGAGCTACATTTGGATCTTGACAGTAAGAATTTCTGAACTGTCACCTCTGGGCTAGCCTGAGCTGAAGAGGTAAGCAGCTAATTTGAGAGGGAAATTGGTTTTGTCCCCTAACTGATATTTTACAATCCAAAGTGTGGATGAAGTAACACTGAAGTCCCCTCACACTCCATAAACCACAGAGCCCTTCATTGTGGGGAGTTGCACGGCCTTGCCAGGGCACTCCAGAGCTTTCAAGAAATGATTTACATATTACAGGATTAAGAATGAAATAAATTTTTAAGGTCCCCTGTTCCAGTGATGCTGATGCCTTCCACAGCTATTTCACAGCTATCCCTCCTCAGCTACAAAATCCTTTAATGCACTTTTTATCACCTTTCTTTATTGCCCTTAGTCATTTCAACTATCCACTTTCACAGGCTACAGACTAATTGTAGCTCTCTTTTATTAAATTCCCCAGCCAAGCAGTCATCTGGCACTATTGCTTCAGTGTGTCTAAACTGTGCATTCTTTGTTATTCACACATGTGAGCCGAGCTGACAGAGAGGAGGATGAGATGGACATATGCTGAAGCACAAGGCAAACCCCAGAAAGGAGCTTGAAAGGAGACTCGGCAGCTTGTGTGTGCGTGTTACACATTTTTTCAGTTAGATGCTAATGTGATTAAAGTATCGGGACACAACAAAATTAAGGTTATGATCCTTTGCTTATTGAAGACAGGAATTCTTTCTTCTCTGTGCTGTGGATCGGGCTTGTAAAAGTGAGCTACTGCCTGAAAACCACATACAAACAACTGCTGCATTTGCATCAAACACTCCAGTTACTTACTCTCATAAATCCAAAAAAGGTGTTTAAGAGAAATTATGCAAACAGAAACGTGAAGCTTCTGTCAGGCAAACAAAATGAATATGTATAAAAATCGGGTTTCTCCATTGAGCCATGGGAAGCAAGTAAAAACGTGGGAGAGGAGGTGAAGTGGTAAGTTGATGATTCAGACTTCACAATCAAATTTAGAGATACAGAGATCAAAGCATAAGCTGCTTAGAAAGATGTAAATCTCAAGTCAGGAACAGGTGTGGATTAGTTTCTTGCCATCAAAAAATAGCTTCTTTATTAGTTTATTTTTTCCTGTTCTACTTCAGGATTGTATTTACTGATATTTTTCTATGTAAGGAGCTTTCTCACTTCTGTTTGCAACTACTGATTTCTTTTCCTTCTATTTTAAGCAGAGTTCTAAAAATTCATCATCAATGATAACTCTCCTTCTCTCCTCTCTCACTCTCTCCCCCTCTCTCTGTTCTAAGTCTGGAAGACAAGTCTGGACCAATTTCTCCATCCTGCCTCTGGCAGGAGAATGCAGCATTTCAGATCCTCCACCGAGTCCTGGCTGCTTCAAAGGAAAAGCCCTACTTTCTTCCGTTAAGATCATAAGAAATATAGGGGGAGGGGGTCAGCTCTGTTTGGACATAATTACACTTCATCAAAAGAAGCTTTCTTCATCTTCCATGCGTGAAAAGTCTGCAAGCAGTTAAGTCTGTCTTTTTTCTTCCTTTTTTTTTTTTTAACTTTTTTTTTTTTTTAAATATAAAAATTGCTACTTGGGAAACTAGCCAAAACTCAGAAAGCCAATATAGTAAAACAGTGCACACCCTTTGTTTTTCTTTGAAGTCTCTTAAATAAATATGTTGAGGGTTTGAAAAGTATACTATCACTTTTCCATAGATTCTACCCAGATTGATCAGAGAAAAAGTCTATTCCAAGTCTGCTAGATAAAAATATAAATTAAACTACTGGAACCAAATTTTAGGAGCTCTGTGTTTGTGTCTGTATCTGTATCTACTGAGGCTTTAGGCCGTCTATTTAATTTCCTATGCTTTAATAAAAAGTATATATCATAGGTTTGAAATGAAATCCTCAGATCAGAGGTAGTGCATCACATTTTAGTCCTTTTTCAGCACTACTAAAAGGCTGATACACTACTGAACTTCTACTGTAAAGCAGTAGAGATGGAGCCAGAGAACTTTCAAACCTAATCCATCAGCAGAATAACAAAGCAAACTGATTATTTAAAGAAGACAAATGGAAGTGACAGGCAACACCTCATTCACAGGGGGAATAAACTCCATATTTATTTTGTATTGCTGTTTCAATTTATTCTCTATTACTAATACTTTTTAAGTTCTAAAATGATAAAGAGAATTTTTGGCTAGGTAATTAAAATAAAGAATTGTTACAGTAAGTCATGGTTATGGACTCACTTTCACAAAGCACTTGTAAAAATGTGCCGACTGATTTGGACTATCTGGGCCTTTATCATATATTTATATTTTTTTTGGACAAAAACTCTTTCCTTTTGTAAGATGAACTGCAACTGCTTTCTAAAGAATATCACTGTAAAATTTGCCTTATTGCTAATTTCCCATCACAATTATTCTGCATATTTTGCTTTGCTTTGCCCCATGTAGGGCTAATTTAGAAAAAAATTAATAATTACTTCAAACACATAAAGGAAAAAAATATGTAGGTTGGATCAATGTCTGATACACTACTCTGAAGACTCCTGCAACAAGAACTGCAGGTCCAGCTTCCTTCGAGCTATCCTTTCAATCATTATCTGAAGTTTGAAAGCTGCTGTGCGACCCTTAAAGAGGAATTCTTGCAAATTTGCAATGATTACAAAAGCTTTCTATAAGTGCAGTGCAGTTTTCAGATTATAGGAAACTCCTAAAGAGCTGGAAGACAATGACAGCACTCTACATCTTAAAAAAAAAGGAATGAAAAAAAATTGAAAGCTGCCCTGTCATTTAAAGTAAAGGTTGAATTTAATTCATGCCCAAGCTTACCAGCAATTCATAAAAAGTCAACCAGCTTACTCAAAAGAAAAGTCGGGGTGATTTTCAGAGGTTATCAACAGTTTGGTTTAAAGGGCAGAGAAGCCACTAGCAAGCTTTCTACCAACAGCTGCTATGCCTTGAAAGATTTAAGTCCCTAAAGAATACAACCTATGGAACATGTGATATGCAAAATCCCCCTAATTACAGGTCTTCTACAACAACTTCAGAAGAGGCTCTACTGCTAAAGGGAATTCTCCACCTTTCAGTGCCATGTCCCAAAATACACTCCCCTGACTCTGCACAACCTGGATCACAGATATTCCTTTTTCTTCCACCCTTCCTGTGTGATTCAAACAGGGAAGCAGGTATTCCCTGAATTGTTTTTCAAAACCTCTATCTGATAAAAAGCTACAGAGACTCCTAACTTAGTTTGTGCAAATGCTAAAGTTTGACAATAAAATATGTGTACATCACTACAAAGAAAAAGACTGACAACCTAAAAAACGTGGTCTAGTGGAAGGTGTCCCTGCTTATGGCGAGGGATTGGAATGAGATGAGCTTTAAGGTTCCTTACAAACCAAACTTTTCTGTGATTCTATGAATCTATGAATGGATTTATGGGTTAACCAGTACTTCATTGTGATTAAGTTTGACATCTTGGCGCCGTTTTTCACACCATTACGAACACGTAAAAGGCAGAGGCCTACCTCTTCCACTTCTGCCCACAAATCGTAAGTCATTAAATCTGGCCACCTGGTTCTTCATCACGGCAGAAGCGTTTCGCAGCTCTGCAGAGTAGTTCTCATCGTTTCCAGCCATGACGGTCACCACCGTCCCATCGGGCACTTCTCCTAAGGCCACCACCTGTAAAAACAGGGAGACAATCACGACTGGCGAAGCCACGCGCTGGAGGTGTGTGCTCCCCTCCCCGCTCTGCAGGCTGCCAGGCTGGTGAAGAAGCTCTGTGGTGAGGAGTCTGGTACTCGCTGTGCACAGAACAAAGTGCCACATCAAACACAGAGACGTCGTGTGTTGTCTCCGTTTCTCAGAGCTTCTTCATTGTTGCATTTCTTCAGAAACGCTCAACGTCCTTATGCTGAGTGCACGCTTTAATGCTTTCTGAAGGACAACTTTGTTCTTAGCAAGCAGGGAGCAGCGAGAGACCACGAGGCAAGGCTTGTATCTGTAAATTATGCATGGGAAAGCATTTAAAATGGAAAGCTAGAAATTAGTATTAGCAGCCTCATCACCTGGATTCAGTTCTGTTCTGGTTGCACCCATCACCCTGACCCCTGAGCTCCTCAGACTTCAAGCCAGAGGGATCTGTGCATCCACCCATTCCAGGAGTGGCACTTGGGGCACGAGCAGGCAAAGCTCTACACCCAACACACTTTGCAATGGAGTGCTTTATGGCTGGAATTCAAACTCCTCATGTGCTGCATAAAACAAAGCTGTATTTCCTTGCAGGCATGTAAATTTTCACAGTGCTTGCAAGAGTCGCATGTGGTTAGTGCTGATACCTCCCTCAAATTCCAGGAGGGGTGAACAGAAGATATCAAAGTATTTCATTTCTCCTTACGTTCCAGCTACCTGATAGTCTCCCTTTCATGCTTCAGTGGTTGAGCAGTGCTCCAACATCTGATTAAATAAATGTCATGGAGCAGACAGCTTCTGATTTGAAAACACCAGGAATACCTACAGTGTTAGTGCTCTATGGCTTCTTAAAGCAAAAAAAAAAAAATGAAAAAAAGAAAAAGTTACACAGGAATGCTAAGTTACTAGGAAGAAAATATACACAGAGGGAAAAAATGTCCACAAAAGTATTAATAAAATAGCCTAATTTTCCCCAGCTGGCTAATTCTGATGCTGAAAATAAACTTATAACAAGAAGAGATTCAGAAATATTGCATGGCTGAGCCAGAACTTGAAAAAATATCTTAAGCTACAAAGTGTCTCCCCTTGTAGTTATTACCAATTTGCATGGTCAGAGATGAGTTTTTATATTATTCAGAGTAATTTATTCTGTCTCCTGTAATATATATTACATTTTATCACATGGCCTTCCTGAAATGTCTTTTCCATAAATGATCCTGGCTGAAACTAATAATTGCAGGTTGCAGGTGATATTAATTCAGTGGAAAGAATAAGGAGTTCTGGATATATAGGGAGAGCATTATGTGGTCCAGTGAACTGTACAATGTTTCTCTAAAACAATAAAGAGGAATTATAATAATATAGAAATAGGCCATATTACTGAAGACTATAGCTTATTTTATTTAAAAGAAATATTGAAGAGAAAGAAGCAAGTGAAGCTTAAACAATGTTTGAAAAGAATTTACCTGCTTTTCTATTTTTGCATAAAACATCAGTTAATACCGCTCAAAATTAAAAGCTAAAATTTGCCACAAACTATTATGAGGTCTTCATGTATCAAACAAAGATTTTACTTTAAAGTCCTATGAAAGTCCCTGAACAAAGGAACCACCATCGTGGCTAAGATCTGAGGTCCCAATAACTCTCTCCCTTGGGTCTGGCAGCAACCAGGTCTAACAGCTTCAAAGCCAGGTGTAAGGAATAACAAATAATAATCAAATAACAAATAATAATCTGGTGAACAGATTACAGAGCTGACGCTAACCATTAACAAATGGATACTGGCTTAAACTGTGAAGCATGGGGCTTGAGACTACTTATAAACCACTCCCTTCCCAATCTGCAACAGACTGCGTTATCTCTGGACAGTCTTGTCATGCCCATCAGCATCCCAGGGAGTTGCACCCTACGCCTTTTATACCTCACGAAACAACAACAAAAAATCGCATTAACTCCAGAAATGCAAAGCACCTGAGAGTGCAGCAGGAAGCACAAGGCTGCCTGGGAAGAGGGAGCGAGGTGCCTGAAGCCTCAGCTCACCTCTTTCTCCCCAGGCACCCGCAGAGCGTGGACAGGCAGCGCCTTCATAGCCCCATCTCAGTCCCAAACCCAGGTACAGCTTATAACACCTGGCAGGAGGGAGCAAAATCCCTTAAAAGGCTCCCCTCTGTCCTCAGTTGCTTTTCAGAGCTTTCCTTCCTGCCCTTTCCACTCGGTGTCAGTTCAATTTGTCAGCTTAGCCATCAGCCCAGAGCTGCATGTGCCGCTGCTGTCGCCGAGCAATCGCAAGTAATCAAGAGCTGCATCGTTACTGAGAAGCCTTGGATGCAGTATCACTGCTCATCTCCTTCAGAGAGGACCAAAGGATAGGACAAACTGAAGTCAGAGATGAAAATAAAAACTTTGGCTCATAAAATAAAGCCCTATAACATATAAGCTCCCCTGCCAAGCAACAGGAGTAAAAGGCGCTTTTTTTCCTGACTTTGATACTTTCTTACCACAGACCAGCCTAAGACTGTTGCATAGGTGTTGCACAGGTACGTAGAAGCGGTGGTAGAAAAAAACTTTGCAAAACAAGTCTGAAACCTGGAGAAGTACCCGTCATTTTGAGAGTTTTCAAAAGTAATTGTACTGAACGACTGAAAATCTGAACGACTGTTGGCATAAACCCTGATTTGGCAATATTACGCCATGTATCAATACAAAATTAATTACATTTTCTTAGAAAGAGGATTGTAAATGTGCTGTGAAATGAGTAAGGATTGTGTTAAAAATTAAAGACTAGAAGTAGCCAGAGTGCACATTCCTTACCTATCCTTTAACACTCAATATCTCTACTATTTAAAAATCTTTGTTTCCCATATTAAGCTCCCTAGATATTTTGATGATTAAAAGTAGATTTTGCTCTTTTTTTTTTCTTTTCCTTTCATCTAGAGCTCAAAAAAGTACATGAATCTCCAAAATAAAACCAAAGCAATTCTTATGAGTTGAAAATAACTATGTGTTTTTTGCATAACACAATTCTGGTTAGGCAACCTGTTTGCCCAGTTTCGGTCCAGTGGGATTTGAACTGGCCAAAGTATGTAGCCTGAAGACGGAAGTTATAAGCACAAAGCAAAACTCCTATACAACACCAGGTACTCAGACTTTCTGCAGAGTAAAATGCTTGTCTGAAAAAAAAAAAAGAGGCCAACACTAGTGTACATGCTAACTAGTTCCTCTAAAACATTGATATTTGCCACTTCAAAAGCTTTCTTGTGAAACACTGAATTCAAACAGCCTCTGAATGTAAAATCTTCTGTATTGAGAATGCTTTTCTCAGACATTGCCAAAAGAGCATCTGATACTATTAAAAACATTTCAGTGTCCTGTAACTTAAAACAGAATAACTGATTCCTGCTACTTTTCGTTTCAAATCTACATCTGGGCTGAAAATTTATACAGCAGGTTTCAGCTTGAAGCTATTTAAAACAGCTGAGTTATAAACTCCGAAAATTGGGGTTTGGAGGGAAATGCTGACAGACCCTGAACTACTGTGGTGCTACTGGGGAGATGTTTTAGACTCCACATCCCATTTTCCCCCCGCCTTTGCGTCCACTAAGACTCTCTGCTGCTATTAGCATCATACAGAAGTCACTTCTAACCTCTAACGTGGCAATCTGGGTCTTTATGACTTGCACTAAAAACTCCCACAGAGAGACCAAGTTCTGATGACTCGACTCAAATAAAGTATTGCTGGCTACTGAGATTAAGAAGTGAATATGATTTGGGCCTGGATGAACAATATCCATTTGTTTTATGCTGGAATATTAAAAGCCAGAGCTGTATTAACAAGTACTCATCAAATACTCTTCCCCACAGAACCAGTCTGCATTAACAATCTTCTTAGTGAGCACACGACAGGGACTCCCTCCCCAGTGTGTGCAAATATTAATACTTAAAATTCAAACCCAATGCTAAGCCAACACTATTTCAAAAAATTATAATCAAACCCAGCACTGTTTATAACATACTTCCTCTCCTGCATATGATTTATATCTGTTTTTTTAAATTAAAACAGTGCTATATCCAGCGTACGTTTTTACTTGAGATCGCTGGGAGAGAATTATGACACACTTAACACACCACTCAAAACATTATCATCAACATATTATTTATTGCCAATAAAACTTCACAAAGTGTGTTGTCTGTGAGCTATTTCATTTTCAAGTTATTGTTTAGCTGAGGTTTCTATAGCTCAAATCTGTCTCTTTTTTCCCTTTCAGAGCTGATTCCCATTCTGTTGTAACACAATCAAGTGCTTCACTGTATGATACATGCAGCTGCTTTGGTCTAAAACTAGTGGGCAGCTGCATGCAAGTTGCATTTAAAAAATGAAATAGATTTTTTTCTTAATGGTCAAAAGTATTTCAAGTGAGTTTCAAATTAACTTACAGGTAAATAAGGGCATATATAATTCTGGCATATTTTAAAAAGTGCATATTGCATATGAAAACACAGCTGCACCCACAGCAGCCGGGTGCAAGGGGCAATGTGTGCCTCTGATATGTCTGAAAATCAGTCAGATCTGCACCTCCATGTCAGCAATCAAACACAAGACCCACATGTAAGACACATATAAATACATACATATGAACACAAAAAGATTGGGGAACAGTCTAATCCTTTGTCTACC